>NW_020292103.1:859366-1036420 GCF_003184845.1 Aspergillus ibericus CBS 121593 | reverse complement strand
AAACCCTAAACCCTAAACCCTATAAACCCTAAACCCTAATACAACCCTAATATAAAACCCTAAAACCCTAAAACCCTAATAAAATAATAATAAATTCAGTAGTAGGCATTCTTAACATTAATCTTTGAAAAGTATTTACTACTTAAAACCCTATTAAGAATCTCTGAAATAAGGGGTAAAGGATAATAATTTTTAATAAAAACTTTATTAAAATCTCTATAGTCTATGTAGAGATATAAACTATTATTTTTATTAAATATAAAAAAAATAGGAGCTCTTATAGAACTCTTAAAAAACTATATTTAACCTAACTTCAGATTTTTCTTAATGTATTCGCGTAGGACTTTAAATTCAGCTTCTAAAAGAGAGTATATAGAACTATATAGGAGTATTTTATTAGATTTAAGATTAATAGTGTGGTTTACAGGGCTATAAGAAGATAATTATTAAAAAAAATTTATAGAAAAAATATCGCGGAATTAATAGAATTCAATTAATAATAGCTTTAGATTTAATAGTAAATTATAAAATTTTTTTTTAAATAGCTAGATATCTTTAGGAAACTTGATAATAGTATATATTTTTATTAAATTTTAAATTACTCTAGCAAATTTAGTAGTAGAAAAAAAAGAAATAAATAATATACTAAACCACTATAAGTAATTCTATACTAATAAAGTAATATATAAATCTTAAAATATAATTATTAATAATAAAACAGAACTACTATTTAATTAAAAATCTTTATTAATCTTTATATAATACTATTTAAAAGTTCAAGTGCTTCCTCGTAAATTAGTAATAATAATAAAAACCTTTTACATATTATAAGTAAGAATATTAAGTTAATTAATTACTTTAATCTTAGATACAGTAATTAGAGTATATTAGAGTTTATAAACTTTAATAAATTAATAGTTAATAATATCTATCTCAGTACAATTATCTAGGTCTATAAAAATTTTAATACTATTTTAGATGTAAATAAGAATATAAAAATAATAAGTAATCCCTACTATAAGTAAGAAAGTTAAAATTATAGGATTTATTTTAATTTCTCTACTTTTTCCTCTAGTTCTGATGAGAACTGATAGGCCTTAGTAAATTAGATTTTTCTATTTTTAGTAAAATAATAATTTATAAAATATTAAATATTATTATATATAAAATATTATAATTATTTACTAATCTTTCTAATGGGGTTTCCCTTGCGATTTAAGATATTATTTATAATAAATTTATTATTATAATAAATTAAAATCTATTTATATGATTTATAATTATTAGACTAATTATTATTCTACTTATATTTTTCTTTATTATTCTATAGCTTATAATAATAAATAATAATAAATACTATTTCCTCTTATTTTTTAGGTAGGTATAAAAAATATTTTTAAATATAATAATTTAGATCTAGTAGTAGTTTAATAAAATATAATAGAGCTCTTTCCTTCTTAGTTTAATAGGAAAAATATTACTCTAAAATATTAAAATAGATATGAAACTCTCTCAGGTCTTAACTATATTACTAATAAACTTATTTAAATTAGATTATAGTATCTGACTGAAGAGTTATAATATTTTAAATTAAAATAAAAATCTAGTTTTTAAATCAGAGTTATGATTTTTTAAATAATCATCTCTTTTCCAGGCTCTTATCATTAATAAAATAATATTATTTTTATTTATATATTAGATCCATATAACTAACAGTAGCGAGAATCTTGTATTTTTTAGTAGAATACTTTTTAAAAATTTTTTAAAATATATATTCCAGATTAGTAATCTATTTCTAATATTTCTAGAGGTTGAAGTTTAATGTAAAATAAAAAATATCTTTAAATTTAATTTTCTTTTTTTTCTTATTAGATTTAGAAAAAAATTAAAAATATTTAGATAATATTTTACTAGGAGAACAATCTCCCTAGAGATAGGTTATTCTTTCTTATAAATTATTAACTTACTCTAACCAATGAATATAATCTTCTAATTATTAGATTTTTTTAATAATAGAAATGATATTTAATAATAATTTTAAATTAATTTAGTTATCAACTAATTCTATTTTTTTATGATTCTTAAGAGATAACATCTTCCTTAAATAGTTGAAAGAGAAGGATCAGAATATGATAAGATCTACTTATTAGGGTAGAAGGCTTGTTGATTAAATAAAAAACTAGTTACTAAATATATAAAATTCTATTAATAATAATAATATAGTTTATATCTACAAAGGAGACTAATCCTTAGAGGATTAGTAATCTTATATTAAAAAATATTATCTTATAGCTAGTGAGAAAATCTTGGATCACTATTAATAATCTTATAATTACTATAATTATTCTAGCACGTTACTATAAAAACCTGGACTATACTAGCTGGACTAACTACTATAGGACTAGAATATTAGTTAGGCTAATATTAATAAGATAAGACTTCTATCTGAACCATTCTATTACACTAGTAATTATATTCTATGGGTAAGTTTTTTTTTAAGAAATATACTATAGAATAAAAGATTCTTTAATTATTCTATTAAGATAGTACTCCTTTTATATACTATCTAGAGAAATTAATTTTTATTAGAGTTTTTTATTCAGGGTCCTAGTATACTAGAATAGAAATAATAATAAAAATCTTTTTAAAAATTTTAAATATTTCCTAGATCTCCGGTATCCAATTAAATTTAGTATTTTTTTTATAAACTATATTAAGGGCTCTGAATAGGTCCCCTAGTCTTTAAGAAACTACTAATAGAAGTTAGTAAATCCTAGAAAAGTTCTAATATTATAAGCAGTCTTTAAGATCTTCTAGTTTTATATAGTCTGAATTTTAGTAGGGTTTATACGGATCTTCTTTTCTATTTTAATAATAAACTTTAAGTACTTGGTAGTGGTTACTTTAAATTTATATTTATTAATATTTATTTAAAAGCCTGTATTTTATAAGCATTCTAGTACTTATTATACTTAGATATAGTATTTAGCCAGGCTTCCATCTATAAAAATAAGAATATTATTAATATAAATAAAATAAAATTTGTCAAAGAATTCCTATAAAATCTAATTAATATATTATTAAAAAGTATTTAGATAGTTAATAAGCCCAAATAAAATTACTAACTATTTAAATAGTCTGAAGCGAATATAAAATGTAGTTTTTTATTTTTTTTTAATTTGGATACAGTAGAAGGCCTAGATAATATCTAATTTAGTATAGTATTAGATCTTTAAAATATGTTAAAGAATTTCTTAAATAAATAGTAGGAAATACTAGTCCTTTATTATTATTTAATTTAATATTTAGTAATTTATGTAGAAGTATAGATTATTACTAAATTTTAAGATAAATAACATGGAGGCGGCCGCTGGGAAATTATTAATTTATATGAATTTTTTTTTTAAAAAATTAATTAGAGTCTTTTATAGTACTAAAAACTCTAGTTAATTTATTTAATAGAAAAAACTTTAGAAGACCTCCTTCTCCTTTCTTCTAGTATTCTTAATTATTTTTATAGAGTAGTCTATCCCCAGGTAATAAGATAATAAAATATCTATTATTATTTTACTAAAGATATTTAAGTATCTATAGTAAAATTTTAGTAGTTTATTCTTTATTTCTACAGAGTCTTTTAGCTAGTTAAATTTATAAAAAGTTTTATTAATATTTACTAGACTTATTATAAATAATTCTACTAGGTTTTTTTTTTTTTTCTAATTTTTTTAAGTATATTATATATTAGCAGAGATTATGCGTAGTACTAGAAAGTAGTTTTATTTCTATTTATATTATATTTTTACTTCTATACTTTAAATATAGAGTATAGAATCTTTAATTTAAAATATTATATCCTGGTACTTTATTCATGGAAGTTCTAATATAATATTATATTTATATATATATAATAAAATATAAAAATATATATATTTTTATAGGTTTCTGTCTATATTTAGTAATATCTTTACTAATTTATTTATATAAATTTTTTTTTTAAATTCTTTAATATTTTAGGGTTCGATAGAGACGCATTCTAGTTTATTTTTATTTATAAAACTCTAGCTGATTATTCCATATAGTATATAACTAGTATTAATTAAAGTATTCATAAAATAAATTCTATTAACTAATTTTAATATAAAAAAAATATAATGGCCTTCAAATTCTTAAACTTTCTTTTTAAATTTTTTATAATTTTAATTAATTAATATATACTTTCCCAGGTAATAATCCAGGGGAGTTATACTTTTTCTAGAACTAAAAACTACTAGATAGCTAGATTTTTTAGAGTCTAGCTAGCCTCGCTAACTAGATTATCTTTAAATAAAGTTTAGTAGATTTTATTCTTTAGAATACTTTTTAAATTCTAAAAATATTATAATAGTAGATATAAATATCTAATAATATAATATTCTAAGAATTTATAATATATATAAAATCCTATCTCCCGGTATTTAATTAGTGTTTTTTTTAATATTTATTAGATTTATTAAGTAAGTCTTACGCTTGCTACTGTAAGTTCCTAATTTATAGTATTATCTATAATTATTTTTTTAAAAATATTATTTATTTAAATATTAAAGTGTTCTAATTATTTTCCTGAAAATTAGTTTATCTTTATAAGCTTATTAGTTACCTATTTAACTTATTAATAAAAGTCTTTAAAATCTAGTTTCTATTTAATATTAATTATTTATTAGTAGATATTATTATTCAAGGCTTGGTATAGGAGGTTCTTTTTATTTAAATTTTTTTAATTATATTTTTTAATCTCGATTAGTAGGTTGTTAACTTCTATTAAAAGATTATTAATTATTTAATTTTTTTATTTAAAAATAGATAGCTTGCTAATAATTTTTTCCTATTAGGCTAGATTCTTATAAATTAGTTTAAGATAGTTAATTAAAATTATAACTAAGAAAATTAGGGCTTTATAGTTAATCTCTATCTATAGATTAATCTTTATTTTAGTTTTTTTATTTAGGAGTATAAATATGTACTAGATCTATTTAATTAATATATTAATAAACTATTAATTAATCCTAATCTTTATTTATATATTATTAAGTTAGCTTGGGAATTTACTCTTGTCTTTTCTATTAAAGCTTATAAAGATTAATAATTTTAATTTCTTTATATTAACTAAATTTTAGACTAGTACTGGTGCTGATACTAATATAAATAAAAGTACTATAGTAAACGCCTAAAAAAATAGGAATTAAATATTAATAATTTATTTAATCTATTTAAGGCTAGCTCTAATCTTATTATTTATTACTATATTCTGTTAGATAATAATATATTATATTTCTATATTTTAGATTATTAATTTTTTAATATGCCTAGCTAATTAGTTAATGATATTAGCTTAGATAGTATCTCTATGGTAGCTAGAGATATTTATTAATTTATTATAGTTATTATATATTATTAATCTATTATTTAATAGGTACTTCAAAGAAAGAGCGAATTTAAAACTATAACGGGCTAAGAAGCTAGATAGACTATATAAAATATAATAATCTATAAAGAAATTAAATTTGCTGGAGAAAGAATTATCTAATCTATAGATTAATTAGATTTATTTATAGATAACTCTTTCTGGGAGATTCTTTTATAATATTAGTAAGTTTTTTTATTATTTTAAAGATTCTTATCCTCTCTAGAGATTCCTATTCTTTTTTTAGGTGTTGTCGGATCAAGGTCTAGGACTAGATAAGTCAGAATATAGATATTCTGATTCTGGATGGCTGATAGGGCCTAGCCCTTTTCAACTCATGAAATCTATAATTATATAAAGATTACTCTGCTACTTGCTTAATAGCTTTATAATTAATTATATTTATTATATATATATTTCTGCCTTTAATATATATCTTAGCTAATAATTTAGTTCTATCTAGATTTAAATCTGGGGGTTTTCCAAGTCTTAAGCCCTCTCTTAATCTCTATATATTAAAAAACCTTAATACTCTGTCTAATCTATTTTTATATTATCTACGGCTCCGAATTGCCCAAAGAGCTTAGTATATATAATAAATTTAATTACTTAAATTACTAGTTTAGATATACTAAAAATTTTTTTTAAATTCTTTTCTTCTTCTAGCCCCCCCTGTAAGAACATAATAGAATATATACTTAATAAATTATCTAGCTATTCTGAAGAAATATAAATACTAAGTTTTTTTTTTAATTTTTATAATTAGTATAATAACTATTGCTTGCGGCTTGATAACCTTAACTAAGAATACTACTATCTTAAAAAAGATCTTATAAGTAGGCTAGTATTTGTGGGTTATTTAAGCATTAATCACTTAAGATAATTATTACTTACTTTTGGTGAGCACGGCAGTACTATAATTAGATAAGATAAATAATTAGAAACTAGTATATTATATATTATTATATAAAACTAATACTATAAGATACTTTATCCATAACTTCCATTTATTTATATTATATTAGTTAAAATAGAGAATATCCTTATCTTATATCCCATCTTTATATAAAAAATAGATTATAATATCTATTTAGAATATCTATTTACTATCCCTTTTCTTTCTTTATATATAAATTTAATTACTATTACTTAATATCATTAAACTAGTTTATTTTTTGTTACTTTTTATTACTCTCCCTACGTGAATTGCGCCGACTACTTAATTATAAAAGAGATGGAATTTATAAGTCTATCTTATATTTTTATAAATTAACTCTTATCTTTTAACAAACTAATATCTATTATAATTATCTGTAAGAAAGTTTACTGGATATATAGTAATATAAATTAAAAAAATACTAAAAGAACCACTACAAGAAGTATATAATAATAACCTAATTTTTTAAATAATATAACTAATCATAAACTACTTTTTAGTACTTAGTAGGACCGACTATAAATAGAATATTATAAATATAAATTCTAGCTGCGAGCAGAAACTTACTATTATAATAAAATATTAGATTCTGTGTTTGAATGGAGTTAAGCCCCTATCTTAAATATTATAATATCTAGATAGAGTAGTATATTTTTAGGCAGTTCTTAAAATACTCTTATATTCTGACTGAGTGATATAGAATAGTAATATTTATTAGATAACTTTAGTTTAATTTCTGCTCGATCTAGGTCTCTCGGGATTAAGAATACGAGATATCTATCTTTATTAAATTAACTTTTAGTTATAAGCCTCTACTTCTTATACTTAGAGATAAAGAAAATAATACTTCCATTAATAATAGCTATGTAATAACTTATTTAACTATAGTATTAATAGCTAGACTTCCACTTATCGAGCATTTGCGCTAATTTTTAATAAATAATAAGTAAAAAAATGATTACTTTACTTTATAGTCCAGTACTTTATAAAGCTCTAGATTAATTAAATACTGGGCTATCTTATTATTAGGCTTGCACATGGCTTGGAACTATTAGATATATCTAGTCTTAAATATAGTAGTAAAATAGTAGACTAATATTTCTATCTAATTAATAGATTTTTTTATCACAATAGATCTCTTACATAGCCAGCTAGAATCAGGCAGGGATGGCGGAAAATAGCCTATTTATAAGATTATTAGAATTAGAGATTAGAAATACTAAGGTCTATGATTTATTATTACACTATTTTTAATATATTAAAATATATTGAAAATAAAATTTTATAAAGATATAGATAATACTACCCCTACGTCTAAATACTATTTATAGAATAATAATTATTATAAGGCACTCCTTACTATAAAAAAGAGAAAAAGATTAGAGGAATAAAGAGAATAAATTATTAAAAAATTTTTTTTCTTATATATTAATTTTCTTAACTACTTTAAATTTGGCTTAGTTACTATTCTCTAAAACTTAGGTTCTAATTAAGCCTTATTTTATATATCTTACTTTAAGTTAAGAAAAATAGTTAGCGACCAGTTCAAGTATCTTAAAAATTTTTATTAATATATATAAAGAGTGTTTTACCTCACTAGACTCTTCTTTATCTAGCTAAATTAGCTTTAAAATCTCTATAGATATAGTGTTTCGGCTCTGAGGTCTTTAAGTTAATCTTATTTTAACAAAGACTTAACTTTGAAAGTAAGGTACTCTTAGATATATATCAGGACCTTTAAATAGAAGAATATTTCTTAATAAAAATATTTCTATTTAATAAGAATTTATTTCTTAATAAGCATACCAAACATATTTCTAATATACTTGATAATAATATTGTTCTAAAATTAGTCTTTCTAACTTAGTACTTTGATATAATATCTCTATTTCTTTTAAAAAAGTTTCTAGACTTTTTTATACACCTCTATAATAAGTATAAAGCTATATGCGAGGCATTATATGGATTATATATCTTATAAATTAAAAAAAAAATATTATATTATAATTTTAGGAAGAAACTGTTAGATATTCTTAGTTTTATTAAATATCTTATTAGAAATATATATAATCTGATATTAAAATAGAAGATAAAATACATAAGAGAACACCAATTAGTATCTTATATTATTTTATAGAAGTTAAATTTTAAAAAATTATTTTGATTTATTCTTATTTTCTAAGTTAATTTATAAACCTCTCTGATTGCCAAATCTAAAGAAATATTATATTCTATAGTATAGAAACTGCAATTCTCCATAACAATATATAAAATAAATAGACTTTCTCTAATAATTAAAAGAATTTGAGGCTAATAAATACAAATCTTCATGTATTTATAAATTCTATTTAAAAAAAATTATTATATATTATTAGTTTTTTCTACTTGAATGTAAGGTGCAACAAACAATATAATAATTATAAATAAAAAAATAGTTAAAATAAATATAAATCTGATTAGGCCTTGACTAAGTATACTTTTAAATTAGCTAATAAAATTTTTTTTATAAAGATATCCTCAGTGAAACTTTTTTATTTATAATTATATAATAATCCTAGACTATATATAGTTAGAATAAAAAATTATTATTATTTTATTATATTTATAACCATTGCATACAAGGACAGTTTTTTTATATTAGTAATTTAAAATTTTTAATATAATCTTCTAAATTTTTAACTTTAAAACCATTATCAGTAACCCTAATAATAACTTTATTAAAAATTTTATTAAATTTATTTTTAATTTACCTGAGTTCGTTCAGAGTAAGGATTATAGTTAAAGACTTAAGGATTTTCTAAGAATAACAATCTAATATGCCATGCAGTATGTAATTAAAATAAATTTAAATAATAGATATTTCTAATATAATAAGTAAATTAAAAATAAATCCCGAAGTAAAATATTAGTTAATAATTTTAATCTAATTAATTTTCTCAGATGCACTGATACACTAGCTTTAAAAAATAACTAATTATAATAATTAATACCAATGTAATCCAGGTAATAATAAAATTAATTATAAGATTAAAAAAACTATTACCTATTATAATAGTAACAACTAAATAGAAGTAATGGGACCTTATAAATACTAATAATAAAAAAATTATTTAAAATATTTATTTACTCTAATTTAATTATTAATATAAACTGGGTTTACCGTAGAATGAGAGTGATATACTATATAAAAGTCTTTTATTTTTTTAGACAAAACCTAATAATATAGTTAAGGATAAATAAGTCTTGATAAAAAATTTATTATATTAAAATATAAATAAGAAATCTTGTAAAAAGATATCTAATAAAAATATTATTAATTTAGAGAGCTGTAGACTGCCATAGTATTTAAATAGAAATTTTAATTTTTATAATTATATAAAAGTTTATAGAGTTAATTTTATATTAAACCAGCCACATTAATATATTAAAATTTAACGTATCTTATTTCTCAGCTATAACTAGGTAGTTAATATACTGGGATTTTATTTCTATCTATAACCATCATTATTCCGCATGAGCCCGCGTAGATTAATATGAGATATTATTTAATAATAAAAATTATTTTTTACTAGTTACAGATATAGCAAATCCTGATTTATCTTTTAACTAATCTTGAGAATATAGTAGGAGTGGGTCTATTAATATAGGTTCTTCTTGCTTATCCTGAAAGAAAATCTCTACTCTATATTTATATATATAATTAGAGAAGCAATCTAAGTGTAATTCTTATGATAATAGCTTTGTTCTGGATTATGTAACTATATTTATTTTATTTATTTTAATATTATTTTCTTCAAGCGAGCGCTTACAACACTTCTTATTTTCTTTTTTTCTTTTTTATACTTAAAGTTCTAGAGTAGTTAGCACCAATACAACCTTAGTTTATTATATTGAATAGCTATCTTATAATTTTAAATATTATTCTTTATTTTTTTTTTTACTATTGTATATAGTTAGCTCTTACTAACCTATTAATAGTCCTTATTCTATATTCTTAATAATACTTAACGGCCAAAAGATCCATCCAATTAATTAAATAAATAAATAAAATAGCTAAAGAAAATATCTAGACTCCTAGTCCTAAGAATAACTAATAACTTTCTGTAATACTACTTGATGAACTAGACTGGGAAGATAGGTTTAATTAGACTAAATTTAATAACTAATATAAAAAAAATTTAAAATAGACTTTTAAAATCTTTTTAAAGATTTTTAATATTCTAGAGGCTGAAAGAAATAATCTCCTTAATAAATAAGATTAACAGAGCTAAAAAATAACCGCTTTTATTTAGAAACAGGATAACATTACTAAAGAATAAAATAATGTTATTAGAAAATAAGATATTTTTATAGTATAAATTATTTATTAAATTTTAATTAACCCCCGAAGTGTAACTATCCCTGAGTCTAAAAAAGTAATAAAGATTTCTAATCTATTTTTATTCAGTGATGGAAAGAATATTTTCTTTAAAGATTAGATACTAGCTATATATTAGAAGCTAAAAGTTAATATTAACTAGTTTATTATTTTAATAATATATAAAACTTATATTACCAGCTATTATAAGGGTGATATAAAAAGATACTTGATATCTAGATTCTATCTAAGTATAACTAATTCTTATAATAATACTAAGAATATATTAAAATATCTGGAAATTATTTTTACTAATCCTTATAAAATCTATAATACTTATTACCAGTACCAGGACCTACATATAAAGATTAGAAAGAAATTTTATACTTTTATCTTTACTTTCTATTACCTCACGGTAGAAGCTAGAATTAATAAAGACTTCTAGAAAAAGGATTTATATAGTAAACTACTTTCTAAGTTAAAAAAATCTATTATATATAGTTTTAATAACAAGTATTACTCCTTTGATAATTATATAGAGAAGTATATAAACTTTATAAACTTAATTAAGGACTTGATAAAGAGTTATACTAGAAATAATATTATTACTACTAGTAATTATAGTAAATCTTATAATTTTTATACTTTTTCTAATATTCTAAACTCTGAGAATGTTACTTTTAAGATTTTAATTTATACTTTAAGTATAAAGCTGGAGACCAGGAAAGTCTTATTAAAAAATAAAAAATATTTTTATTATAAGGAACCCGGCTATAAGAGTAGAGAATATTCTAAAAAAAAAATTATATAAATAAAGACTCTGGAAACCCCCACAAAGAAACCTAAATTAATAAAAGATAATATTTAGAAAAAATCTTTATTTTAGATAAGCTAGAAGTTTAAGTAAGCATGGTAGATCTATAAAATTTATTAAAAAATAATAGTAATAATTTTATAATTACTACTTTATTCTCTAAAGATAGTATTACTATTCTTACTTATATATTTATTAATTCTAGAGCTAATATTTACTTAGTAATAGATATTTAATTTATTATTAAATTAACTTAATATTTTAAAATCCTAATATTGTCTTTAAAGAAGGTAACTCTAATTATAGGCTTTAATAGAAAACAGACTATTAATTTAATATATATAATCTAATTAAATCTTATAGTTAATAGCTATTAATTTCTGAATATTTCTTTCTTTATACTAGACCTAGAAAAGCATGATACTATTCTTAGAAAAATATAGTTTATTAAATATAATATTTTACTAGATTACTGGAATTACTGATTAATCTAATTAAACTAATTAATATTAGAGAATAAGATAAAAGCTAGACTTTTTATAAGTATTTTCTAGATTATTTTAAAGTAGTCCCCGGTGGATTATAAGTATTAATAAGATATAATTTAGAGGAACTATAAGATATAATTAAAAAATAAATAATTAAAGTTTTTATAATTATTATTGATTTTTTTCTATACTAATTAAAGCAGCCCGTGCGAGGCTCTAGTAAAGATAAAATATAACTTAGTTAAAGAGAGCTACTAGTATTATTTTTCTTCTAGAATCTTAAAGCCTAAACTAAAGCTTATTTTAATTAGACTTTTTTATAGAGAGATAGCTCTTATTAGAGCAGCCAGTTTTTAATAATATCTAAAGAACTTAGAGATAGAGATCTTTATTATTTTACTTAATATTATTAAAAAAGCTTTTACAGAGAAATTAGAGACTCTATGTATAAGTAAAAAAAATAAGATTAAAAAAATTCTTTTTAAGTAGTATTATAATCTAATAGATATTTTTTTAAAGAAAGAATCTAACATGCTATCTCTATTCTAATATTATAATTATAAGATTTAATTAGAGAGTAAGAATTCTCTGGATACTTTTTTTTTTATAAAATAATAATAAAAAAATTACAAGCCTCCTGTGATTATATTATAGAAAATTTAAATAAAAAATTTATTATACTAAGTTTTATATTTTTTATATTTTCTATTTTAATAGTCTGAAAGTCTGGAGGAAGCCTCCATTTCTGTGTAAATTATTAAAAACTAAATATTTTAATTAAAAAGAACCTGTACTCCCTATTTCTTATTAATAAAATAATAGATTACCTATATAATATAAAAATCTTTATTAAATTTAATATATATTAAAATTTCTACTAGATTAGAATAGACTTTATTTTAAAAAATCTCATAATTTTTAAAACATGATATAGCCTATTTAAGTATTAAATTTTTTTATTTAGACTCATTAATAGACCTACTATTTTTTAATAGCTTATTAATAAAATCTTAATAAAGTACTTAGATAAATTTATTACAGCTTATATTAATAATATATTAATTTATAGTAATAATATAGTTAAATATAAATTATATATATATTTAATATTTAAAAAGTTATAAACCACAGGCTTACAGGCTACTATTCATAAATATGAGTTTTATATTATAAAAACTAAGTTTCTAGGATTTATTATCGCCACTGATAGTATTTGGGTAGACTTAATAAAAATTACTATTATTATTAAATAAGTAATTCTAATAATTATACAGGGAATTTAATTATTTTTAGACTTTTATAACTTTTACTAAAAATTTATTAAAATTTATAGTAGAATAGCACGACCCCTAATATAACTAATTTAAAAAAATATTATCTTTAATTAGGATCATATCTGTACTGAAGTTTTTAAAATACTTAAAAATATATTAATTTTAGTCTTTATTTTAGTCTATTACGATCCTATATTTCTTACTTATATTGAAATAGATATTACTAATAGAGTTATTATAAAAGTATTTTTATAACTAATAAATAGGATCTAGTATTTAGTAGTTTATTATTCTAAGACCATATTTCCTGTAGAATATAATTATAATATTTATAATAAAGAATTATTAGTAATTATTTATGCCTTAGAAAAATAATAACTAGAGTTAGAAGGATTCTAATATATAAACTATTTTAGTATCTTAACTAATTATTAAGCCTTGGAATATTTTATAATTATTAAAAAATTAAATATTTATTAAGTATAATAGGCTAAGTTTTTCTTTTAATATTATTTTTTAATCTGATTCTGTCCTGGGAAGTATAATGCCTTAATAAATATATTAATTTATAAGAATAGAGATAAATAAATCCTAATATAATATTATAAATAAATCTTATTATCTCTGGAATACTTAGAGAATAGAATATATTTTTTTTTATTAATTTTTAAATTACTAATAGTTTTCGCTCCTGTGGAGGAATACTTATAAATTATAAATTATTTTTTAATAATTAATTAGACTTATATTTTTTTAGAGTTTTACCAGGAACAAATCTATTATAATAAAGAAGAATATATTTTAGAAAATAGACTTATATTTTTTAATAATCTTTTAGTAGTTCTAGATAATAGAGACTTATATACCTAACTACTAAATAAAATCTATTATTAATTGTTATTTATCTATCTAGGCTGAATAAAGATACTAAATCTTATGAAATAATGATATTATTAGAATATTTAAAACTAAGATATATATTATTATTTAGATAATTATTTAATCTATAAGTAGAAAAATATAAAACAAGATCTTCTTCTAGGATTTTTATAATTTTTATTAATTCCAGACTGTCCGGGACAGTATTTATTAATAAATTTTTAGATGTTTCTAAAGAACTACTATAGCTTTAATATTATATTTATTATAGTAGACTAGTTAAGTAAGCAAGTTATTTTAATATTATATATAAAGATTATATCTATATAAGATATGGCCTGGCTTTTTTTAAAATACGTGTATTCTTAGTTAGGATTTCCAGACATAATTATATTAGATTAAAAAGGATAATTTATATTAGAATTTTAAAATAAATTATATTATATATTATAAGTAAAGTTTAAGCTTTTAACAGCATATTACTTTTAAACTGATAAGTAAACTAAAATCATTAACTAGTATATAGTATAGAGACTTATTTCTTTTATGAATTATTATTAAAATAACTAGTTAGAATTTTTATTATTAATTAATTTTATTTTCGCAGCCCTGCCCCAGGAATCTATAGGATTATTATCCTTTATAATTAAATAAAAATATAAGTTTTATATCTTCTTTAATTAGATATTTCTCTAAATCTTTGTTATAGATATTATTAACTAACAGTAAATCTAAGTTTTAGCCCGCCGTATGGAACAGATATGGGAGTTAATAAAAAAAAATATATAAATTATTTAATAAATTTAGATTTATATAGCTAACCGACGACGTCAGCCTGTAAATTTTGATATTAGAGATAAGATTTATATAGATGTTAGAAACTAGTATTAAGGGTAATTATTCTAGAAACTATTAGAAAACTAGTATAGTCTAGTAACTATTACTAAGAAAATTAGTTATATATTCCGAATTTAATTATCTGATAATATAAAGATTTATTCTATGTTCTATTTTAATAAACTTTGCTTTTATAGTATTTTGGAGCTACTACCTAGATAGATTTTAAACTAGGTTTTCTTAATTAAAGTTAATGATTATATTAAATGGAAAGTGGATTAGATCTTAGAGAGCTATTTATAGATAAGAACTTTATAATATTACGTTAAATAGATAAGTTTTAATAAAAATAACCGCGAGTGGTATCCTACTGGTAATTTTAAAAATATATCTTTTTATTTATATGATTTTTATATCTGTTATCTAGATTATTCTAGATTATTTAAATAATTTTTTATATAGATTACAGTTGTAGAGAATGATGAATTTACTATAGATTATAATAATAATAATATTTCCCTGACTAAGGACAGTCAGGTCTAAATGGGGGGGTGATATAATGGTAGCTTTATTCTAGATTATATAACTATATTTATTTTATTTATTTTAATATTGTTTTTTTTAAGCGAGCGTTTATAATATTTCTTGTTTTTCTTTTTTTCTTCTTATGCTTAAAGTTCTAGAGTAGTTAGTACCAATATAACCTTAGTTTGTTGTATTGAATGGCCATCTCAATTCTTAGTAAAAGATATAAAATAAGATAATTATTATTAGACTCTAGATTAAGCTAATCATTCATATATTATCCTTGGCTAACTTTTATTAGTTATTCTAATACTTAGGTTATATGTAATTAATTAAATACTATACTTTACTAAAATTATTACTCTTACTTTAAAACTTATATATGAACAGCCTACTTTTACTTGATTTCTAAATCCTTTTGGATTTATTTAATAAATATAAAATAATAATTAAAGCTCTTTAAAATAGTATAATATGTACTTTAAATATAGCCTATCTCTAAAATATTTATAATTAGATTTTCTTAATTTACTGAAATTTTTTAAAGTGGAGATTACAGGAAGATAAATTATTATATAAAAATAAATTTATTTATCCATAGTATAGGATTTTTAGAATACTAATCCTATTATATTTCTATCTCTAACCTCTTAATAAAGCTTGTGAATTTATATATTTTTTAATTCTAAGTATATTATATTTAGACTATAAATACAGATATCAAGAATATATATATATAAAATTCTGACTAGCTGAGATATAACAGTTGGTTAATCTTCTTAAATTATTAGATTATTAACTATATCAGATATTTTATAGACTAAGACTATAAGACCTACAGATAAAATTAATTAATAACTAACTTATATTAACTAGCCTAGACCAACTTTCCTATAGTTAATTATAGTGGGCTTATTAATATAAAGTACTATATAAAAGACTGAATAAAAATTTAATAAAATAAATATTTTTTTATATATATATAAAAGAGTATATATTCTAAATTACTTACTCTATTAATAGAGATCTAGTAGTAGTTATATAATTATATTTATATATTTTTATATAGTATATCCCAGATTGGCGCTAGGAAGATATTAATATTTATAATTAGTAAGAAAATACCAGGATTATCTGAATAACTCTTACCTGGTATAAATAATAGAAAAGTTCTATTTAATTAATTTTTAAGTTATAGTAAAAAAATATATATTTTAATCTTTATCTAATTAAGTAGTCAGGCCCACTTGAAAAAAACTATTTCTATACTAAGAAGTATTTTCTTGGAGATAGATTTATATTTATAATTATATAACTCATAGTTATAATATATTAAAGTAATATATAAAATAAGTTAATAGAAAGCAAAATTATAACCGTATAAAAAACTAATTAGTAAATATAATTAGATTTAGAATATTAAATATAAGTTAAATCCAGTAAGATAATACTTATAAGTATTAAAGATTAAAATATCTATACTAGGTGTAATTAAGTTATCAAGTTTTTTAAAATCTTAATTATAATATTCTAATATAAACTATAATTTAAAATATTTATTATTAAATAATAACTTTAGTACAGGAATAGAAGTCCCAAGTATTATTTAATAGAATAAAATAAATTTCTTAAAATCGGTTCTTCTTATACTGAAGTTTTTATAGATATTATCTTTTATATTCTGAAAATAATTATACAAGATATCTAGATAAAGAAAGCCTTTAAAGCATATTAGGTAAAGATATCTAATTAATATTTATTATATAATTTTTTAAAGTATAACTAGTTTTTTTTCTAAATCTACTATACTCACGTTTTTTGTAGTTTCTTTTGCGGATATTATTAAATAAAAGAATATCCTATATTAATAGTTTAAGATTTTAAATTATTTATTAGGTAGTCTTAGTCTCCACTTTTAATAATATATAGTGTAATATATACTAAGAATAAAAAATAATATTTATTAATTAAATAAATAATTATAACTTTACTTTTCTTTCTTCCTGCTTTTTAAAAATATCTTTATCTTTATTTAAAAGGAAATAAATAGATCTTTAAATTATTTAAAACTAATATTAGATTATACTCTAGAAAATTTATTTTTAAATATTAATTAGTTTTTTCTGCTTTTCCCACATATTATTCTCTTAATTATCTAATAATATAGCTAGGAACTGCCAGATTGGAATCTAGAAATCTATAAATTTTAAATAATATTTATATTAGTTCTAGTATTTATTACTACTTTATTCTATAGTATTACTTCTAAAATTATGCAAAATATAGTTTATGTCTGAAGATAGGATAGTAACGCCCATTTATAAATATACTATAAAATATATGGGAATTAGTTTATAAGATTTTTTATTAAAATAATTAATTTATCTATAAGCAGTAATAATATTATTTATTTATTATATACTTTAGTAATTATTTTCATTCTTTTTATAATGTTTAGCTATGAACCTATACTCAAAGTATTTAGCACTGAATAGAAGCTGTATTAAAAAAATAAAAATTCTAAGAGTTTTTTAATAATAAAATAAAAATTAGTTAAAGTTAGTTTTTTTTATTATAAGATTATTATATATATTATTATTAATTTATTAAAAATATTCATACAGGGCGTCCGAACGAGGAAAACTTTTAAAATATTAAAAATATAAAAATCTAATTTTAGAATTTTATATAACTCTTAGATAAATCTAGTATATTATTCTAATATTTTTTCTATAATTCTCAATCACAAAGTTAACCTAAAAATAATAAAAGTCTTAAGAGATATTTTTAATAGTTATAAAAGTATTAATAGACTGTCAGTAGCAGATAAAGAATTTATTTATATTAAACTATTTTTTTAAAGTTCTTTTTGCTAGTCTTACATGTGTATTATCTTTCTAATTATAAAAGTAATAATATAGAGTATTAGATTAAGAAAAGCCTTTAAAGTATATAAAATAAATAAAATTAATAGATAAGGTCTAGATAATCTTTTTAAGAGTCTTTATCTTTCTTTAGAAGCTAGCCATGATATGCTTGAATAAATAAAAATAATAAATCATATTATTTAAAAATTCTATAAGAAATTAAGATTATTATATACTTTACAGTCTATATAAATTGGTATTATATAAAGTAAGAAAATAATCTTTACTTTTATTATATATTATAAGGATATTTAGTATTATATAAAAACTTATTATTTATCTCTATTAATTATACTAATGCAGTAGGAATAATATTCTTAAATAATTCTATTTTTTTATATATAATTAATAGTCTTGAGTTAATATATAATATAAGTATATAATAATTAATAAGTTTTTTTAAATTATATATTAACTCATTTAAATACATTCCAGGGATCAGAGAGATTATAAGAAATTATATAATATTAATTATTTTTTTTTTCCTATTAAAATCAATCTAATTTTTACTTATTAAATCTTTCTTCTTAAAGAAATATTATTATCTAATCTAATTTACTATAGCTCTATCTAGCCTTAATTATTATAGTTATTATTTTTAATCTAATTAATTTATATTTACTCTAAGAATAATAATCATAGAATTAGTTATAGTAAAATATAATTATTAGATTATTAATATCTTTTTCCACATTCACAAACCATATGAATTAGCTAGATTTAATAAAGTATATAAATATATAGTAAATATATTACTTACCTTCTATTTTTAAATACTATCTAAAATTGATAATATCTATTATCTAATTTAAAAAGGAACAAGACTGGTAAGATAATCTATACTTTAATTATTTAAATTAGTAAGATAGAATAATATATTAATAATTTAATTAAAAAATAGTTAGTATACATGATTTATAGAGAATTAGAGGTGATATTTATATTAATATATACTATAATCTTTAATCCTTATTCTAGTTATTTAAGTAAATTATATAATATAGAATACTGGAAGAATAGTTTTCCCTCTTCTTTATATTAATAATAAATAATCTGATTAATTATTATCTAACTATTAAATCTTTCTTTATAGAATTATATAAAAATTATATTTTTTTTTTATTTTTATCTAGAACTTACAAATCCCTACTATATCTAATGTTTTTTAATTAGATTTAATACTTTTTATCATATTTTAATTCCATCTATATTAATCTTGGGGAGTATTTATACTTCTAATTATTTTAAACTAACATATTTTAGTTAGACACTATAGAGAAAGGGAAAATTAAAGACTTTTATAATATAGTGAACTATTAGACATAGCTAGTATAAATCTTACTATAGATTAAGCTGTTGCGAAACTTATTAAGTTCTTATTATTAATATATTACTATACTTACTTTAAAAATCTAGAGATAAAGTATGTTGATAAGACTCTATAATTTCTTACTAATAGAAGACTATTATTTGGTATTAAAAAGATAAAATAAAAAATTATTTATCTAGAATCGCTGCGGCATTTATAAAAGAAATTTAGAAATATAAATATTATATTTTATACTACTAGCCTAGGGGCTTTCTCTATTATTAATATAAGAAAAAAAAATAGGTATATCTACTATTAAAACTTAATAAAAAATAGAATGAGCTAGAACTTAGTATTTTTAAAATCTATATAGAAGAACTTAATAAAGATATAATAATTAAATATTATATTATAGATTCTTAGACTAATACTTTTAAAAGCACATCCCTGTTATTTATTACTAATAATATTTATAAGCTTTCTATTAATAATATCAAGAAAATAGTTATAATATTTGATTAAATTACTAGTATTATATAGTTAATTGATCTCTATAATAGATACTAATCATTCTTTATTATTATTCTATTATTAAAGGAGCTGACGGACTCTTTAATAATAAATTATAAGAAAATTATTAAATAATATTTATTATATTTATTTTTTACTTAGAATATATCCAATCTCAATTGATCTAGAATTTTTTAAATACTAATCATATTTCCAGGGCATGATAATTAGATAACTAGTAAATTCTATTCTAACTATATTAATATACATTCCATTATTATTTATAATATAGATAGTATTTTAATTATTTATAATATTAATAATAATAGTAATAACTGTTGGCGGAGACTTTATTTAAAAGACTTTTAGTAATATAATCTACTGTATACTTTTATAACTATTATCATTTATTTATTAATAATAAAAAAAATTAGTATATCTAAATTCTACTATTAGTCAAAAAAAATGATAAGTAAATCTTTTAAAAAATAATTTCTATAAGTAATTCCCGCGGGACAGACTCAAGTTTATATTTTTCTATCTTATCTGATATAGTTAGATGGATCACTAGAGTACTAGTTTCAATCTTATTAAAGCTAAGAAAAAAAAAATATAGATTATATATTTAATGGATAAACCCTAATAAATAAATATTAGGGGAACGTGGCTTATCCTAGTTTTAATATATATTATTAATATTTAATTTACTATATATCTTATTACTTCTAATTTAGTCTTATCTTATTCTAACAACGGCGGGCACACCGGAGAATTTTTTTAAAGAATAGATAATTTTAATTACCGTGAGAATAAAGAAAAAAAGATTATACTATTTAAAACTAATATAATTATAGAATATAAAAAGAAATTAGAGTAAACTTAATTAAGCACCAACACATGCGACCCTTAAGAAGATAAATTTATTAGAATTTACTATATGAGTAAGGAATATACTAGATAGAATAAATAATAATATTATTTATCCACTATCTAGTCTATTATATCATATAATTAGTAAGCTAATAATATCTTAGAAATAGATTTACTATTCTTCCGTGCGGAAGTTTGGAAGTAAAATTTTAATACTAGAGTATATTTTAAAAAATTATTTATAGCTACAAAAATATATATAAAGAATATATTTTTAAATAAGATATTATATAATATAATTACTATATATATAACTACATATATTAATAAATAATTATCATTTATAGAGATATCTTTTCTACTTAATATATTATATTCAGGAAGATTAATCTTCTAATACTATTATTAGCTATATTAGAAAAGTATTATAAACTAGTTTTTTTACTATTAATTATTTATCTAGTAGTTATTGAAAAATTCTGCGCAAGAACTTAAAGAAATATATTTTATTTTAGTTAGAAAATCATAGCTCTTTATTCTCAAAAGACTGTTTAAAAATGTATATTAAACCTTTCTAATTATTTATATACTAATATTAATACATAATATAATAGTAGTTTAAATAGTAATAAAATATTATTACTATTTTAGAATCTTTAATACTTTTTACTCCTTTTTAAAAATTCTGGAAGAGAGAAATCTATAAGAGAAATTATTTTAACTAAATATTACTCATCATTAAAAAAACTATTTTATTTTATAAAAAATAGATAATAGCTTTTTACTAGATTCTAAACCTTTAATGATATGTCAGCTTGCGTGTATTCTATAGATAATAATTAAATAATTATAAATTTATACTATAATATACTATATTATTAATTAATTAAATATTAATCTTTTAATTCTAGTTTATTTCTAGAATAACTTCCAGTGTGTAATAAATACTAGATATAATATTACTATTATATTTTCTAATTCCTAATCTAGCTTTTTCTAGATTAGAGAATACAGGTGATCCCGTGCAAAAAGATATTAGATAAAAATAATAAATAATTTAATTTATTAGAATTTTTCTAGTTATTAGTTAAATTACTTTATCTTATTCTATTCTTAATAAAATAGAAGTATCCTCTATCTCTTAGAGTATATTATTTAATAAAATATTTATCTCTTTTTAACGTGACTATTTTATGTCTTGCGTTATAGACTCACTAGTATAAATAATATTATTTTTATATATAAAGACTAATGCTATCAAAGTAAGTTAAATACTTCTTTAATTAAAATTTTTTAAAAATTTCTTATCAGGAAGTAAATTTTAAAATTTAAAAAAACTTATATTAAATAATTAATAAATTAGATAAATATATTTTTTATATAAATTAAAAATCTTAAAAAAATTAAAAATAAGATAGACTAATTTTTTCTTGTAAATATCACTGGATTTCTTTAAATATTTTAAAATTATAATTTCTTAATTAAGTCTTTATTTTATAATACATACTTTAAGCATATTATAGTATTATTCTCTATAATATATTAGAAATCTACATCTAAAGATCTTAGGATATTTACTTGAAATCTTTATAAAACTAGACTATAGAAGAAATACTAAATCTAAGTGTTAAAACTATCTAATATCTAAAGAGAAACACTTTACTAATATAAATAAAGTAATAATTCTCTAATTTATATAAAGAAAGTTGCTCTTCTTTAATAATTTGTAAGAAATCTACTTTTATATATTCTAAAAAAAACTATTATAGAAAAATACTTTGTGAGAAAGTTATTTTTTTTATTAAAGAATAATATAAGTAAGATATAATACAGTCTTTAACTAGGTACTTAAACTATGAATTAAATTTTTAAAGATTTAAATAAAATATTATTATAATTAGAACGTGGAAGCTCGGAATAAAGAAAGTATTTTTCTATTTAAAGAATAAAAGTAATATTATATTATCATAATCCTAGTAATTTAATTTAGTAATAATTAGTAAAGAATCTTCTAAATTTAATAAAGTTAGATTAATATTAGTCTAGTCCAATAACTATAGAGGGTTTCTAATCTAAAACATTTTTATTAGAAATTATTGGATAAACATAGATCCAACTAGATTTAAATGGATGCTTAATGTACTAACTTTAAAATTATAAATTATATTTAAATAATTATTTAAAGCTAGTCTTATATATAGCCTAGGAGGGCTCTTATCTACTAGTTCTTATTATATTGTGATTCTCTTAAGATATTATATATAATTATTTAAAAAAATAAATCTATATATAACTCACTTTCCTACCTACTTTTCTTGAATATAATATTAATATTTTTTTATTCAAAGTCTATTAGTCCCTAATTAATAATATAATTTCTTGATATTTTATGATTGAGTTTTTTTTATATAGTTATACTATATTTAATATTACTAGAGCTTTGGGAGTCTCATACAAGGAAATTTTCTTAGAAATATTAGCTAAGGAAGCTGGGACTAGATATAATAATATAATTAAAATAATAAATATAGCTATTAAAAAAAAATAAGAATTAATAAATAAACCTATTTTTTCTTTCTTCTATCTCGCTTTGTGAGAGCATTATTAACCTCACTATTTATAATATTTAATGGTTATAGAAATAAAAGTCTAGTATATATTTATTTTACTAGTTTCTTATTCTTTATCTTTAAACCCTTTTTTCCTTTTCCTGAATTTTGATAAGTATATTTTCTTAACTAAAATATTAAAACTAAAATTATAAAGGGATACAAAGCCTTATTTATTAATTAAAAATAAGAGTAATATAAAAAATATTATAACTATTAGATTTTATACTAAACATAAAATAAGGTACTTGTCAATTCACATATATAAAAATAATATTTAGAAAAAGTTTTTATTATAGATAGATAAGTATAGTTCTACCTTACAATAGACAGAGAATTAAGATAATTCTAAATTAAATAAGAATGCTTAATTGAACTATAAAATCTTTAATAAAATATTAAATTAGTAAGCTTTATATCTATAGGACTCTATGTATCTCATATTCTATAGAACTAATAAGAATAAATATTAATTATAGTATTAGTATAACTAGAACTGGTATAGGTTTTTTTTTTTAATTATAATTAATATATTATAATCTCTTACATTTTACACCAGACTTTCTTAAATAAGATCTAGACCCTTCTTTAATTTTGGGAATAGTACTATTTTTAATAAAACTAAAATAGACTATATTACAATCTTATTTTTCCTTTAATAATTATGATGAGAATAGCTAGAGAATCTAAAAAATATAATTTATTAAATTAATTATTAATAGATTTACTACTACTTAATTTCCAAGTAGGCCAGGTTATCTTGCATAAAGTACCGTAGAGTAAAATATTAAATAATTAAGCTAAATAAAAAAAATAAAAATAATATTAATTATATAAAGAAATTTCTTACTATGTAGCGTAATATAGAAAAAACACAAACTATTATATAAGTATAAAAAGATTAATCTAACATACCTATATAATATATAGATTGATATAATTAATTAAATATACACGCTTAGAAGTACAGTAGGTTATTATTACTAGTAATAATAATATTATTATTAATTTAATAAATATAAATATTATATAGAAGGATAGGAATACATGGATTAGAGACATACTCTAATTCTATAAACTATCTAGATATAGTTTTTAAACTCTTTTCTACTAGAAGGCAGAAAATTAATATTTTATATATTATATATTCCATAGTAATAATTATTAATATTAAATATAGCTAGTTCTTAATAATAAATCTTTTTTATATAGTTCTATAGTTTATTCATCTTGCATTTCCGTTTTCATTAGTTAACTTAGAATAGATATAAATCTAAAAGATAGAATAAATATTATAAGAAATCATTTTTTTTAGATATAATTTCAGCCTTCAGTAGTATTAGAATTAGTATTTATTATAATAAAATAGCTGCCTGTTTTTCTTAATATAGGTTTTCCTTTTAATACTATTAGTAGATTAGAAGCTATATATACTCGAGCTAATAATAGTAGATATTTTCTGTTATTTCCGCGAGTGTGAAATAATATAGAAGATAAACAAACTCTACTTATTTAAAAATATAATAATAATAAGACAGCTAATTTTATCTATCACTATATACGGCTCTAGAAGTGTTCTTATATTATTAATTAAATATTATTATATTAGTATTCTTTCGGTTTTATTTCTTAGCTTTATCTTAGAGATATATAAGTATACTGTTTAGCTCTATATTTACTTATTTTTTTTATTTACTAGTCTCTATCCCTGCTTTATCCTTGATAGTGAGATCTATTGTATGGATTCTCACTATAAGTCCTTAGGAAATCCTTTTCAAGTACTATACTTCTAAATCTTAGAATATTTTCTGAGATTATATATCCATAAGACTGATTAAAATAGTATAATCTATTAAAAATATTATTAAGTGAAATTCCTGCTATATAATTTTATTTAATAATTACTTAAAGAATACTACTACGGTATTAAAATCTACTATCTTATTAAAATAATATTTTATAGTATTAGATTTATAATCCGTAACTTAATCATAAATAAAAGATATAGCTTAATCTATTTATAGAGTATTTAGTAATAAAAATTAATATTTATATTACTAGAAATATACTATTAATTACGTTAATTCTATCCTAATAAAATATTTTCTATATTAAATTATACGCCTAATCTATTTAAATTCCAAGTTATTTAAGGATGTGACTCCATGCCCGTGACTTAAGTAATTAATTATTAAATATTTAATAGTTCTCTATGGTACGTTCAGGCTTTTAAAATATTAAGATATTTAATTTATTTTTCTCTATTTTTATCTAAATACTTTTTTAATAAATAGAGATAGATATAGTATAGATATCTACCATATCTTTCATTATTATAATAAATATATTATTATTAATAGCTAACGCCATTAGCTAACTTAATAGATTAAATATTAGATTTTTTTTATATTTAATCATAAACCTCTTAATATATTCATATAAGTAAATAATTAATATAATCTACTTTAAGTTTAGTAATTATATTTTTAACTTTTAGTTTTCTTCTTTCATGTGAAATAATATTATAATAATAGTAATAATATAGTATTTACCAGGAATTAGATTACAAATAATATAAAATTTAATATATTTTTAAAAAATAATATTAGTCTCTTCATCGCCCTTAAAATATCTATTATTTATAATACTAGATATATCTAAATCGCAGTTAATGTCACTCGTAGTTTCTAGATTAAAGTAATAATTAAAAATATTATCTAAATTAGTTTCTTCTAGCTCGTTTATTTTAGTATCTTTATCTATTATATAACTAGAATCTCCAGAGAGCGCCTCGTTCTCTAACTTATTAAATAAGCTCTCATATTTTATATAATTACTAGGATTCTTAGATCTAGAGATTTTAAGAAGGCGTCTATTAGATTAAAGGTTAATAATATATCTTATATCAAATAATAATACTACTCAATAGGTAGAAATACTTGATAAATTAAGACTAGTTAAAATATATAATTATTACTTCTCATTAATAAATACTAGATTATATAGGGCCATGTGAGTAATAAGAAAATATAGAA
Organism: Aspergillus ibericus CBS 121593; assembly: GCF_003184845.1. NCBI lineage: Eukaryota > Fungi > Ascomycota > Eurotiomycetes > Eurotiales > Aspergillaceae > Aspergillus > Aspergillus ibericus. Next base: position 1,009,609 of record NW_020292103.1, on the reverse strand, counting down.
AGTTATCTAATACTATTATATATTTAGATAGGGGGTGTCTACGCAAGTCTATCTACTTATTTATAATATTTATATACTAGTTAATTATATAGCTATATTAGTTAACTTTCAAGCTAGTTCTATAGTTACAAGAATATTCATATTATAGTAGTCTATCTGCATATTTAGTTCTATTTTCTAGTAGTTCTTAATAAAATAAAGTTTTTTTAGAGTTTTCTAATAGTTTACAAGTATACTGTAGGTTTTAATAGAATTCTAAAAGTTTTTCTTTATCTAGTTAAACCAGGACTTAATATCTAGAATTATAAGATTTTTAAAAAGAATATCTAGGTCTTAGCAAGCTTAGGAATAGAAACTAGTAATAAGAATAATTAATAATATAATTTAGAATTAGAAATAAATATTTCTTAAATTTAAAATATACTAATTCTATTTCTCCCTGACTAAGACTACTAAGATATTTATATTAGATATATACTTAGATAGTATTAGCCTGCTTTCAAGATATAGCTTCTAATATTTAGTATAATAGAGATAAAATTTATATTCTCCATACTTTTTTTATTACATATATTTTCTTTAGAGAAGACTAGAGAATCCCATAGTATGAAGAGTACCTGTAGAAAATAGATATTAAATATAAAAAATAAAATAAATAAAATTATAGTAATAAAATAGCAGGCATGTATAGGATTATTTTTTTTTTTTTTTAATCTTTTACTACATTATAACAAAATAAAAAGAAAGGTCTATAAATATTTAAAAAATAAAGCTTTTTTTTCTTTTTATCGCTGTAATACTACTAAGAGTTCTATTATCTTTAATTAATTATATTAGATGGAGATAGCTCAGTAGAATAAAGATTATAGCTAGTTAAATAAAAATAAACTAGATAAGCTAAGTATAAAATAATAGTATTATAGGTACATATCTGGGTACTACTCTATCTAAATTAAAAGTAATATCTATAGATTATTTATTCTAGTAAAGTTTTTGGGGTTAATAACGCCAGGAATAGTTGCTCTAAATATTCTTTTTAATATTAATAGTACCTAAAGATATATTCTATATATTAATCTATATCTGAATATAGATCTAGAGCTAGTAAAAATAGGGTGTCAGTCCTACTCTAATCTAGCTTCCAGCTATTTAAGATTAGACAGAAGAAATCTAGAGCTAGGAAAAAGATAATAATATAATTAGATTATATAACTATTATTATCTCTATAGGCTATAACAGTTCTTGATGAGACATAGAGTTTATTAGAAAAATAATAGTGAAATAATTCTAAGGAGAATATCCTAAAATACTATATCTACAGATTTTAATATACTTAAAGTATTATTATCGCGGTAATTAGCCTTAATCTTAGTTTAAAATATAGGTTAAGATATAATTTATAATATATAAAAAGATAGGAAGTTCTCAGATCTTTTAATTAGATATTAATCTTCAATCTTCTATGTTTATTACTATATTATATGCCTGTAGTTACTATTTTTTAACAAGGTAGTAAATAGTTATTTTAAAATAAATAAGTTAGTAGTAAAATCTAAAGCCTAGTTATTAATTTCCATATATATAGGAATCTGAATCTTGTATTATTAATATTTATAATATTCTTTTTATTATATCTAAATTATTTGATTTTCTTTACCGTGTGGATTATGATGATTTACTAGATAATATTAATAGTTTAGTTACGGATAATGAATCTGCTACGAACTAAAAGAAAATATTATTAATAGAGTATATCTTCTAAAATATTTTTTTAAGATAGTAGAAGCATGCGCAGACCAACATGTAAATCTATATTATAGTAGATAAGTATATAGTTAAAGGATTAAAAGATATATCTAAAAAAAAGTTAAACTCTAATATAGAAGATAACTAGGATAATTACAGATTTTTTATAATTATTAGTAATATTTATAGATCTCAGTATCCGCCAAGATCAGATCTATGTAAAATTATCATATGCTTTATTTTTTAATATTTTAATATACTTCAAAAATTCTAGTAGTTTAATGATGCTTAAAAAGATTATCTTGATTTTATCTATAAACTATCCACAGCTTTAGTAGAATGAGTTATCGAACTAGAAAAGAGAATATAATAAGAGTGTTTTTATTTAGAATCTTACCTATCTAGACTGTAAGACTTAGCAATTCTATTTAATAATAATTAGATTATTAAATTGAGTATTTTCCATTTTATTCCTGTTCTATCTGTGCGATAAATGCCTAGATATTTCTATTATAGGCTTTGTATTAGGTTTTTTAAGAGTAGAACTAGTCTTTAGTAGTATGATAGCGCTGTATATAGTTGGTATATTAATTATAGATAATTATTCTAGTTGCCTGAAAAAGCTTAAAAACACCGCCTGAGTAGATATAGTAAGTTTTAGTAGAGAAAGAACTTATTTATTATATTTAATATAGAAAGTATATCTATTTTATAGCACTAATAATATATACTCGTTGTTATAGTACTCCTAGGAATTAAAATATATAGATTTTTTTATAAAAAGTGGACGGCTAGCTGTCAGTAGCGCCCCTATAAAGCAAGAATAACTAATAGATTAGTTCTAGCTTATAGACTAGTCCCCAAGGCGCATTGTTAGATAACTGAGAAGATAGATATCTAAATATAGTACCTATTTAACCACATATAATCATATAATAAGATCAGTTTTCTACTATTAAAGTTATTGTGCTCACGGGGGCAATACCTTATTATTTTAAGATAATTAGCATGTATTCAGATTTATTTATATATTATTCTAGTAACTCTGGAAGATCATGGTAATATAGAAATTATTTTTCTACTTATTAATGTCTTATAGTAAGTACCCTTGTTATGATATATAAAGTGTGTCTTTCTCATACTATTATTCTTGTATTAGATAATATTAACTTAGTAAATAATAATTATTATAATTTAGATTAAAGAATGTAGAATATAAATATTTCTTAGTTAGTATCTTAAGATATTTTTTAGTGATTTTCTATAAACTTAATAGTACTGGTCCTCTCTTGCTACTGATAAAGCTAGGTTATAATTAATATAGGGATTCTCTCCTAGAGTTATAATTCTACTATATTATTTATCATTCTATAATTTATTATTTAATTTCTATATATATTTTCTTTAGAGAAAATAATAATTACTGCTTTTCTATGTCCAATGGAAGGAAAAGAATGTTGATTGGAAGCAGACTTTTAACATCTATCTAGCTATAATGTTTTTTCACTCTATTAATTAATTATTTTGATATATTATATTATTTTTACCTATTATTTAAATACACTGGCCTTCTTCATTAGGAGGTATTATAGTTAATTATTAAAGTTTCTAAATAATAAAGTAACGATTTTATAAGCAGGAGAATAGTAGGAGTATAAAATAAATATTAGTAAATAAAGATTAAAGCTTAGACTATTTTTTAATTTTTTTAAATATGTACTATTGCTCTAATAGAATATACTAGAGATTGTTATTACTAGATTAGATATTATTTAACTTTTCTAATAAGTATTGGGTTTCCCGAGAGAGACTGTAGCTAATACTAGCTGGTTATTATTTATAAATTAATATATTACTATTATTTATATCTTCCACTATTAATAAGAGATAATGTCTATATATTAGTCTAATATATTGTATTCTTATCAGATGGCTTCAGGAATAAAGAAAGATCCCTAAGAATAAATCAAGATTATTACTAACTAGGGTTCTATGTAGTGAAATAATAAATAACTTATCTTTGTTAATTATAATATAATCTAGTTACTTACATTTATTTAAATTGGTTAGTCTGAATTAGTCTTATTTTTAGAATTCACTGGAATGATCCAACACTATTATATAAATAATTATTAGTATAAGAGGACTATTCTAGTAGATTAGTTTTTATAAATATTTTAATATATAGATCTTATACCGTCCATAATATATTTGCTGGATGGTAGATATAAGATATAAGTATAAAACTCTTCCCATAGATCTTCTTATGATAATATTATATATAATTATAAATTATTTCTAATTATTCTACTAATTACTTCCTTACCTATTAGCTCGGTCCTAGATACTATATTGGATATAGGATTTAGTTAGGTAAAACTATATATACTTATTAGTAGGTATTAAGTATTTCTATTAAGAGTTTACTATTGTAGAGATGATCCAGATCTGTGAATAGTTCTAGGGAACTATATAATAGCTAGGCCGCTAGAAGATATTCTTTTCTATTTTTTTTAGTAATGATACCATTGTAATCCTAATAGATCTTATAATAAAACAGATTAGCCTGTGTTTTTGGCCATACTATCTTATTATAACTAGCTGTTAGATTAAAGAATTTCTTGAGGTCTATGGAATGGTTAATAATAATCTTTTTTTTATTTAAATTTTTACTATCTTAATATTCTCACAGATATCTATAACTAATTTCTGGAGTAATATCCAGTTTGTTCTTTACTAGTTATATGGGTTTTCTATTTTTTTTTAAACTAGAGTCTAATTTTATATTGGTATGGGTAGATTTCGCTAGTTTCTATATGTCTTTTCTGGGGGTGTATCCGTGGTATGTGGTATAACTTTTGTTTGTAACTACATTGAATCTTTATAATATAAAGTTAGATGTTAATTATTTAGATCTTTCTAGTGTCTATTATTAATTTTAGTAGTCTTGTAAGATCCTGACCTAATTAGATATACTATTAACTGTTGATTTGATTATAAAAAAAGGATATGATGTTTAAAAAGATATATCTATTAGTAAAATATTTATCTGTGGTCTGGAGATTTAATATATTTAATTAGGATTGCTTTTAGATACAACTTTTAGTCTTTATTTATTTTATATGCGAGGGTAGCTATATTCCATATTTAAAAGCTTAAGATTATTAGATATTATTTCTTTATAAAAATTATACTTGACTAGATTCACAGTTAATATTACTGTATTAGAGGTTTATCAGTAAATATATTATAATAAAAAAAAATAAAGTTAATATTAGTCTTCCATAATAAGGACATGTAATAATATGGATAAGATTTTATATATATTATTTTACAGAAAACAACTTTTAAATATTATAAATTAAAAGTTTTATAAAAATATAGTTTTTAAAGAGAATAGTGTAATTGGCTTTCCAGTGACAGAGATAATATAAAAATATTATATTAAGTTAGTTTACTAAATAGCGCAAAAAGACGTATATATATACGTGAATCCGCGGAATTATGGGCTATATTATATAATAGTTAGATACTTTACTGCGCTAAAAATGTAGTACACATTATAATAAATATTTTATTATCTGGCTATATATATAGTTATATATATTGCTCTCTATTATAAAGAGGCTAACAAATTTTAAGTCTTGTATAAGTAATTTAGCGTATATTAATTATTAAAAACTATATAAACTAAAAGGAATATATTTCTTTCTAGTCTCGGGCATAGAAGGTAGAAATATGGTATGTTTTAATATTAACTCATGGAGAAATATGAATTTCTGCTTTAATTATTCTAGATTTTTTTTAATTAATATATTATATCTTATAAAGCTATCTTCCCACTTTAACTGTTATTATTATAATGAGAATACTAACAAAGTAGGTTTAGTGATTAATAAATAGGCTTAGTATGTTTTGACCACCTCATCTTTTAATGAGAATTATTAATGAATTATATATAAAAAACTAACTAGATTAGGTAAGGCTAGATTATTATATAACTAATCACTGAGACGTTATTCTTATTAAGATTCTGTGGATAAAAATCACTATTATATAATTATTGTTATTATAAGGCAGAATCTCTTTATTAAGAATATTATGCACTGCTTAATATTCAGCCAGTCTAATTTTCTATTGATATAATTGTGCTATATTTTATTAATTTAGTTTTTTATTGATAGAATTATATTAGTATTTATTACTTAATATTCTACTAGTTTGGTTTTCTATTAATGAAATTGTAGTATTTTTCACTACTTAATATTCTGCTAGTATTTTGCTTATAGAGATTACTTCTATACTATATAAATTTCTGCTGGAATACTGTTTTTTATTCTACTAGTTCTAATAAATATATATACTGATTGATATTTTGCTAGTATAAATTTAAAACGCGTTGCGAGTTTTTTTATTAATTTAATTAATTATAAATATTGAATTACACCATCTCTTAATATAATCTATATAATCTTTTCCTTTCTATCGGGAAAATCCAAGATAGGAAGTAAAAATAGATACTAGTACTATAAATTCTATCTTTTTCTTATACTATCTTAAGCTTATGTTATACTTTATGCTCTATATACTTAAGGTCTAGACATAGTTAAACTAAAAATCTAATTTTTACCGCACTTATAGTGGTAGTTAAATAATAGAAAATATATTAATTAGATATAGTTTCTTGCGCAAACTAACTGACTATTAAATCTTTTACTTTATAGACTATTATATCTGTATCAAGCCCTTACTTCTATCTAGAAATTTTATCAAAAACTCTCTGGCCACTTCTAACTAGAATTTACTCTTATTATCTCTTAGCTTCTGTAAGAAGGCATTCTTTTTATTAGATTATTTCTTACCTTTTTTAGAGGCTTTATAGTGCTTAAAATAACTAGATAGATGATTTATCTCATTTATTAATCTTTCATTTTTTTCTGTTGATATTTCTAGATCTGATTTAACAGAGCTGCGTGATGCTATACTTTGGAATAACTAAGAAACTATAATTATTTATCGAGGGATATAATTAAATAATAAGTATAAAGTATTAAATATAATATATCTTCTTTTAGACCGGATACAGTATGTTAAGCTTATTTTAATAATAGTTTATCTAACTATTGCAGTCTTCGCTTGCGTAGTTTTAACTACTAACTACTAGTAGAAGGCTCCAGTGGATTATTATACAATAGAATATTAGCTTCGGTGTAGTTATATAAGATTAATATATATCTTTAGTTATATAGGCTGACTGATTAAAAACTACTATCCTATCTTTCAGTCTGTATGTTGGAATTAGGAATATAAATATTTATATTATATAGAATAATAAAAAAGTCAGAATATAGATAACTTATTTATAATATAATAAACTAATTTTCAGAGTATATAGACTACAATTTTCCAATTATCTAATCTCTATTATTGGCGAGAATAAACGGGTTAACTAGAATATTATTATATATATTAAATAACGGCGAGCTGTGCTCCGAATCGAGCGTACTAGATAATAAAGTAATGATTTAAGGGATAGATATATCAATTAGACTATTTATAATATTTTAATCTTCTAATAAAGTAACTAAATCTAGTATATTAATCTTATAATCCTCTACAGATTGTGCAGGCTTCTTCTTTAAATACTATATATTAAATAAAGTATCTAATAATAATATAGATAATTACTATGGTAGATATTATAAACCAAAAAATATAGATGCGTTACCTTTTATACTTATAAGTATATAAATATTATTTAACAGCCGCGCTGGGAGTAGATGCTTGGATAATAGTAAAATTTATAAATAAGATTTATTATAAAACTTGAGAGTAGATTCCTTATTCCATAAACTATATAAATAAGATAATTTAGAAAGCCGATGTTATTTAAAAAGAGAGAATCATATAAAAGATATAAATTATATAGAAAAAAATATTACATAAAAAATATTTATTTAGAAGAAGAGAAAGCCTATAACTTGAAGCTTTTAGTATAGAATATAAATAATATTTTATAAGAAATAAGGATATTAGGTTCTTTTAGCAGGGTTGACTCTAAATATTTAGACCTAGAAATAAAGAGAGAAAATATAGTTAATAAAGAGAGAGATGTGCAGATAAAATTAAGAAAAAAATCTAATATAAAGAGTATATTAAGTGATAGAGAAATTATATAACTAATAAAAAATTAAATAATAATATTATGATTATTACATATTCTTATATATCCTCTCAACGAAGGCCTTGCGCAGTGGAGAGTATATTAAATTAAGAAACTTCTTATCTTGAAATCTTATCTACTTCAACTAATATATCCATCTTAACCAGGATCCTTAAACAAGCGCTAGAATTAAGAGTTTTAAACTAATTATAGCTAACCTATTACCTCCAAGCCTCATATATAAAGCCCTGGTTATTACATATAATCTACAAATAAGAATATAATAATTTTACTATTGGTAGATTATAAAAACCAGACTATACATTAAACAATCTTAATCCTGGTAAGTTGAAAGCACGTGTTACTGGATAAGATAACATACAACCTAGGCTAGGTTGTGACGGGCTAAGAAGCCGGGTGGACTACGTAAGGTATGATAGTCTATAAAGAAATTAAATTCGCTGGAAAAAGAACTATCTAATCTATAGACTAGTTAGGTTTACTTATAGATAACTCTTTCTAGAAGATTTCTTTATAATATTAGTAAATTTTTTTATTATTCTAGAGATTCCCATCCTCTCTAAAGATTTCTATCTTTTTTTTAGATGTTATCAGATCAAAGTCTAGAACTAGATAGATTAGAATATAGATATTCTAATTCTAGATAGTTAATAGGGTTTAATTTTTTTTAACTATTACCTTTTTTACCATGACGTGGCTGGCTTATTATAGATTTTAAAGAATTAGATAGATAAGATTATACTAGCATTTATAAGTTTTAGTATTATAAAGTTTAGTTACTAGTTCCTATATAAGTGTAATATATTCTTTTTATTTAATTAAAAATATTTTTTTATATATATATTTTTCTTAGAATATATTCTTTTTATTTAGAATTTTTTTAATAATATATTCCTTAGTGCTATCTTCCGTGATAATAATATCTAATTACTAATTAGTTATTTTTTAGATAGACAAAGAATCTGTAGTAGTAGGTTAAAATAGATTAATATAAAATATTAAATAAATTTTAGGTAATATATTTAGTTTATAAATATATATTCTAATCTATTCTAATACTATAAACTTAGTATTTTATTAATCTAGTTTTTTACTAGGTTAGTTAGTTATGATATTTTTCAGATCTAATTAGATTTTATTATTTTTTTTATAATAAGGGGTAGGGTTTTATCATTAATTAATATATTATTTTTATATTTTTTATACTACTGTTATTATTAAACTAGTAATATCTTAAATTTTTTAAAATTTACTAAAAATAGTCTCAGTCTATTTTTAAAGATTTCTAGCCTAGTAATATTCTGGAGTATTTATTTTAATATTTAAATCTAGAAATTTCATATAGAAGCTATACTATAGGAAAAAAAGACTTATTTCTATTAATATAAAATTCTGATTATTTAAAGCTAATTATATTATAGATAATAATTCTTACTAGTTAATTTATTATTAATTAATAAAATATTATAAAAAAATTTTAATAATTATAATTTATTATTTTATTATACCGTCCATTTCAGGATAGTAGATAGTAGAAAAATATTATTTAATATTTAAAGCTTTATATAGAGTCGTTTATAATTTATTTATAAACTAAAAACTATAATTTAAAACTATTAATTAGAGTATTCCATAGTGGCTATAAAATATTTAAATAAATATATTTATAAAATCCTTTACGTCTATGCTTGGAATAGCCTTAATAATAATATCTTTAATTAATTAATTAATAATAATTATAATATTTTTATAGTTTTAAGACTCTAAGAGATTTACCAGGAAGTTAATAATAATATTTTACTAAAATTAATTAAAGATTAATAATAGTTTTAGAAAATTTTATTTATAGTTTTTCTAAATATAGTTAGCTCTATAATTATTATAGTTATAGTAGAATTAGCAGATGTTCTTACTTATATTTGATTAATAATAATAATAAATAATTATTTTATAAGTTTAATCCTATCTAAGATATCTAGTAATCACGTTATCATGGATTTCTTAAATAATTTAGATTTATAAAAACTCTAAGTTAGAGATCTAGACTTATTCCTAAAAGAGTAGGTGCTAATTTATATCTAATTAATATTCTATAATAGAAATCTTTAACTTTAATTATTTAAAGAATTTAAATTTATTTTTAGTCACTGCTTCCTAGTACTTTTTTAAATCTTTATTAATTTATTTAATTTATTCTTATAGATTGTCTAGTATTAGCTCTATAAGCTCTAGACTAGTAAAGACTGTTATATTAGAGATTTCTTTAATAAATATTACATAGCTAGGCCCCTCCTTAGATATAGGATAAAATAATTAAATTTTTTAGTTTATAATGTATTTGTCTCTTTTCTTAAATATATTCTAGAATCTTTAAAATAAGATATTAAATTAGATATTTATTATTTTTAAATAGTAATTGATTATGAAGTTGAAACAGCTTAAAAACTAAGTCTAATATATCTATTATTCTATAAATTATTATTAGATTATAAAATGTTCTAAATTCTAATAGTTACTAAGAATTTTAAAATAAGAAAGTAAAATAAACTTTAATTTTTACTTTTATAAAACTTAAATAATTACTAATAATTTTTATTATAAATCTAATAGTTACATTCTATAAGTAAATTTTTCTTTAAGAAGTATGCCATGGGATAGAGGATTCTTTAATTATCTTATTAAAATAATACTTTTTCTATATACTATCCAGAGAAATTAACTTCTATTAGAGTTTCTTATTCAAGATTCTAGTATATTAGAATAGAGGCAGTAATAAAGATCTCTTTAAAAATTTTAAATATTTTCTAGGTCTCCAGTATCTAACTAAATTTAGTATTTTTTTTTATAAGTTATATTAAAAGCTCCGAATAAGCCTCTTAATTTTTAAAGAACTACTAATAGAAGTTAGCAAATCCTAGAAAGATTCTAATATTATAAATAATCTTTAGGATCTCTCAGTCCTATATAATCTAAATTTTAGCAGGATTTATATAAATCTCTTTTCTTGCTTTAATAATAAACCTTAAGTACTTAGTAATAGTTATTTTAAATTTATATTTATTAATATTTATTTAAAGATTTATATTCTGTAAGTGTCCTAGTACTTACTATACTTAAATATAATATTTAACTAAACTTCTATCTATAAAAATAAGAATATTATTAATATAAGTAAAGTAGAATTTATCAAAGAATTCTTATAAAATCTAGTTAATATATTATTAAAAGGTACTCGGGCAGTTAGTAAGCTTAAATAAAATTATTAATTATTTAAATAATTTAAAATAAATATAAAATATAGTTTTTTATTCATCTTTTTCTTTAATTTAGATGCGGTGGAAGGTCTGGATAATATCTAACTTAATATAATATTAAATCTTTAAAATATATTAGAGAGTTTCTTGAATAAATAATAAGAGATATTAATTTTTTATTATTATCTAGTTTAACATTTAATAATTTATATAGAAGTATAAATTATTACTAGGTTTTAAGGTAAATAATACAGGGATAGTTACTAAAAAGTTATTAATTTATATAAATTCTTTTTCTAGAAGATTAATTAGAGTCTTTCATAGTATTAAAAACTTTAATTAGTTTATCTAGTAGAGAGGGCTCTAAGGGACTTTCTTTTTCTTTTTTCTAATATTTTTAATTATCTTTATAAAGTAATCTATTTCCGGGTGATAGAATGGTAAAATATCTATTATTATTTTATTAAAAATATTTAAATATTTATAATAAGATTTTAGTAGTTTACTTTTTATTTCCGCGGGGTCTTTTAACTAGTTAAGCTTATAAAAAATCTTATTAATATTTACTAGACTCACTGTAAATAACTCTACTAGATTTTTTTTTTTTTCTAATTTTTCTAAGTATACTATATATTAGTAAAAATTATATATAATACTAGAGAATAATTCTATTTTTATTTATATTATATCTCTATCTCCATGCTCTAAATATAGAGTGTAAAATTCTTAGTCTAAAATATTATATTTTAATATTTTATCCACGGGAGTTCTAGTATAATATTATATTTATATATATATAATAGAATATAGAGATATATATATTTTTATAAAATTTTATTTATATCTAGTAATATTTTTACTAATTTAATTATATAAGTCTCTTCTTTTTTAAATTCTTTAATACTTTGGGATTCGATAGAAATATACTTTAGTTTATTTTTATTTATAAAATTTTAGCTAATTATCCCATACGGTATATAGCTAGTATTAATTAAAATATTTATAAAATAAATTCTATTAATTAATTTTAATATAGAGAAGGTATGATAGCTTTTAAATCTTTAAACTTTTTTTTTAAATTTTTTATAATTTTAGTTAACTAGTGTATGTTCTTCTAGGTAATAATTTAAAAGAGCTATATTTTTTCTAGAACTAGGGACTACTAGATAATTAAGTCTTTTAGAATTTAGCTAGTCTTACTAGCTAGATTATTTTTAAGTAAAATTTAATAGATTTTACTCTTTAAAGTGCCCTTCAAGTCCTAGAGGCGCTATGGTAATAGATATAAATATCTAGTAATATAATATTCTAAAGATCTATAGTATATATAAAGTCTTATTTTCTAGTATTTAGTTAATATTTCTTTTAATACCTATTAAACTTATTAAGTAGGTCTTGTATTTATTATTATAGATTTTTAATCTATAATATTATTTATAGTTATTTTCTTAGGAATATTACTTACCTAGATATTAAAATATTTTAGTTATTTTCTTGAAAGTTAGTTCACTTCCGTAAGCTTATTAACTATTTATTTAACTTATTAGTAGAAATTTTTAAAATCTAGTTTTTATTTAATACTAATTATTTATTAATAAATATTATCATTCAGAGCTTGGTACAAGAGGTTTTTTTTATTTAAATTTTTTTAACTGTATTTTCTAGTCTCAATTAACAAGTTATTAATTTTTATTAAAAAATTATTAACTATTCAGTTTTCTTACTTAAGAGTAAATAATTTATTAATAGTTTTTTTTTATCAGGCCAGGTCCTTATAAATTAGCTTAAAATAGTTGATTAAAATTATAGCTAAGAAGATTAGAGCTTTGTAGTTAGTTTTTATTTATAGATTAATCTTTACTTTAGCTTCTCTATCTAGGAGTATAAATATATACTAGACTTATTTAACTAGTATATTAATAAACTATTAGTTAATCCTAATCTTTACTTATATATTATTAAACTAGCTTAGGAACTTACTCTTGTCTTTTCTATCAAAGCTTATAAAAATTAATAACTTTAGTTTCTTTATATTAGCTAAATCCTAGGTTAATACCGGTGCCGATGCTAATGTAGATGGAAGTATTATAATAAATATTTAAAAAAATAAAAATTAAATATTAATAATTTATTTAATCTATCTAAGACTAGCCCTAATCTTATTATCTATTGTTATGTTTTATTAGATAATAATATATTATATTTTTATACTCTAGATTATTAATTCTTCAATGCGCCTAGCTAACTAGTTAATAATATTAACTTAGATAGTACCTCCGTGGTAGTTAAAAATATTTATTAGTTTATTATAATTATTATATATTTGTGATAGGATCTACTTGTTAGGATAGAAGGCCTATCGACTAGGTAAGGAACTGGCTACTAAACGTGTAGGATTTTACTAATAACAATAATATAACCTATATCCATAAAGAAGACTAATCCTTGGAAGATTAGTAGTCCCATACTAAGAGATATTATCTTATAACTAGTAAGAAGATCTCAGATTACTACTAATAACCTTATGACTACTATAATTATCCTAGTATGTTACTATAAGGACCCGGATCACACTAATTAGACTAACTACTATAGGACCAGAATATTAGTTAGACTAGTATTAATAAAATAAGATCTCTATCTAAATTATTTTATTATAATTATCTCCTCTCTTATTAAGTTAAATCTTTTAGCTCGGGAAACCGTGCATGAATAGTTTTATAATAAAGATATAGTAAAAAGTAGAGAATATATTTTAAAATAATTATTAATATGTTCTCATAGAGTAAGAAAAGCATAAAGTACTATAATATATTTATATTTATTATTATTATTATAACTAGCATTAGTAAATGGCTTTATCCTTAATATAATAGTAGTCTATTATAATATTAATATTAATATTATTATTTTCTTCTTTCTTTCTTTATATTTCTTTTGTCCTTTGTAATAACTTTTCTCATTAAATATCATATTTTTTTAGTAGTCAGTATTTATATTATGTTTTTATATTTTTTTATTATTGTCTATCTAAAGATCTTATTATAATACTTTATATTTGTAGAACTGTAAAGCAGTATATTACTTATAATGTAATAATTAAGCTTAAGTATCTTTTCTATATATACTACTTTTAATTTAATTTAAAAGAATATAAAATTACTGCTAGTGTCCTATTCACTATTTATTATATTTTTAATAATAAGGCCTCGATTCTTTACTAACACTATTATAAGAAGAATAAGAAGTATAATTCTATAAATATTTTATATATTAATGTATCATCTGTTTACTAATATAATTAGATATTAATAAAAATACTAGATAATATCTATAATCTAGTAGATATTCTCTAGTAGTTTAATAAATTACTAAAGATTAATAGTTAAAATAATAAATTATATATATATTTATATACCAGTAGTTTTAATCTTGTAAAAATCTTTAAAAATATAAAAATTATTTATATTATAAGTCTTTATCTCAAGAGCTTAAAGAAGAACGTAAGTTAATAAATAGCTATTTTCTAGAGTAATTTATTAACTAAATACTATATTAATATTTATAGATATTAGTAATATCTAGCTATCTAATATAATATTATAGCATGCTAATTTCTCTATTCTAGTATTAATATAATACGTGTAGAACTTTACTAATATAATAAATAGATTCTTCTATACTTATTACCAGAAAATATAAGTTTTATTATATAAATTATAATAATAACTATTTTATTCCAGGAGATTATAAGTATAATTTATAAATACTTTTCTAATATTTTAACATTCTCTGATAGCGATTTAGAGAATGATTTAAAGGATAAAGAAAAAATAGTAATAGTCTAAAAGACTTAGATTATTTATAATAATTTCTCTATGCATATCTCTGCCATTTAATAGATATATTAATATCTAGTATTTATTAATACTTTAGTATTTATTTAAGAATATTACTAGCTAGATACATGTAAGTATCTCCTGTCATTTTATATAAAATAATATAATATATTTCTTAATATATTTAGTCTATAGTTAAAAGAATTAAAGAGAAATTATATAATTTAATATATCCATAAAATATATATCTAGTATAAGGATTATTTAGTAATAGTCTTCCATGATTTTATTAGCTTTAATAGTTTTTAATACTTCTTTTAGTAATCTCTAATATATCCTTATATATTAGCCATATTTTTATTAGAGATCTATCAGTTGTATTTACTAGACCATTCTTTCTATTTAATTAAATAATAGTTTTAGTTATTATATTATTAGTAGTCCTTAATTTCTTTGATTTCCTATTCTTTCTTATTATTTAGTTCTAGTATTAGTAATATTTTTTTATAGTCTATACTGACATTCCACGGCTCTAATAATAAGATATAAAATATATTATAGATTCATCTATATTTCTCAGATAAATATAGGCGATATGTCTGTAATCTAATTTATTTTAGAATCTAAAAAAGTCTTATAAATTTCAGAACCAGCTTTCTTGATCCCTTAAACCATAGGTTCTAGGTCGATAATTTAACTAAATCTCTTTTCTTAAAGTAGAATAGCTTTTTATACTTGTTATAATATTTTTTTTACTTTTCTATAACTATTTATTATATTTTTTAAAGTTATTCTCTTACTTGCCTGAGCTTTTTAATTCTATTTTATATAATTAAGAGCTCTCACTGTTAAAAATCATCTTTAATTCTAATATAAAAATCTAATAAATAGTTATAGAAAACTTTATTAAATAGTTATCCAATAGTTATATTACTTATATTATTATAAGTAAATTAAATAGTTAGTAATATTACAGCCTAATTTATAGAGAACTAAATAGAATAGTATTTTAAATAATATTTTAAGGTTTAGTTCATTCTTTCTATTTAACTATTAGTTTGTGGATGAAACGCAGTAGAAAATCTTAAAATTATATAATTATTATAATTTAAATCTAATTAAAATTTACTGGTAAATATTAAACCTTAATTAGATATAATTCTATTAAAGAATCTAAAGATTAGTTTGATTCATTAGTAAAATAGTTTAGCTAGATTTAGAGCTGTTATTATTAATAGAATAATAAAAAAAAATAATATTTTAAGAATTAATTAATAATAATAAGGATAGAGTTAATAGTTTATTTATATTAGATAATTAAAGATAATCTTATAATGAAATTTATTAACAATTCTGTAAAGGGACGGGAAGGAATTAGTAATAATTTAAGATTATAATATAATTAATATTTTAAAGCTATATTACTTTAATATATTAAATAAATTTAAATATATTTAGTTATATTCTTATATAGTTCATTTCAGTGGAATTTTCTATATAATAATACTTTTATTTAAGTCTTTCTGAAGTGTCCCACTAATAGATTATTATAATATAAATAAATAAATATTTAATATAATATTTTAGAAAATAGAATATAAAAACAGTCTTTAAAGCAGACATAGCTAGTAGCCTTAATAATCTAATACTTTTAATCTAATTATTTTTATTAAATAGTGATCTTTCACCGTTGAATCTCTAGATCTTTATTCTATAAATATAAGATTATCTCTTAAAACTTAGAATTATATTTATTTAAGTATAAAATTTTTACAGTACACACACATATTACTGTAGATTAGAAAATAAATCTCTTTTAAGATAAATTCTTTTAAATAATTTAGTTAGTTATTTTTATACTAGCTTGACTATTAGAATTCTTTGAGTTTAATACTATGCAGGTATTAAACCTAGGATAATCTTATATATCTTAAAGTTTAAACTAGGATTTTATATTTACTAAATTTCTAATTATTAGGGATGACACGCCCATGAAATACTCTTAAATTAAAGTTAAAAGTTTCTTTTAAGAAGTAGATTCTATCTAGGACCCAGCAGGCACTTTAGAAGATCTATCTATTAAATTTAATTTTTCTATTTTATATTTAATAATAAAATTAAAAGAAATTAGATTTATAAACTATCGGGCTTGCTTTCCATTAACTCTAGTCTAATATATAAAAGATTATAAGTTTAAATAGTCAAACAGGACTTTAATTATTTAAGAAATCCTCTTGAGATATTATCACTATTATTTAAAAGAGTAAATAATAGTAAATAATTTTTAATTTAAAGTATTATAATTTAATTTAGTACTGGAGAATTTACAAGACTAAAAAATAATTAAATAAAATATATTTTTATTATTAAGTTAGGATAGAATTTTATTTATTCCTTTTTTAAATATATTAGTTTCTAAATATTAGGGTTTTATAAGATTAAAATATATTAGTAAAGGTACTTATTAAAAAATAATAATTAAATAGTAAAAAGCTATTTATTTATGTAAATTTAGTTAAATTTTCCTAAATTTTTATCTATTAACTGTTCTGTGAAGTAATGAGGTGAAGAATAATATAATATAGAAATAATCTTAAATAAATTATTAATAAAAGTTATAAAATCCTAAAAAGACTTAAATATTATGATAACTTTTAAGTAATAGTTATAAAATAATATCGTTTATTTAGCGGGAGTCTATAAATATATTATTAGTATTAATAATATATTCCAGGAATTTAACTTAGGATTGATAAAATAAGTATTTTAATAATTTTATATAGAGTTTAATCTCTTAAAGTCTTTTTAGTACTTAATAAATATGCTTTATGTAGGATTTCTTATCTAGTAAAAAAATAAGAATATTATTAAAATATACTATATAAAAGTTATTAAGAAATCTATAGAGTATAATATATATATAATTTTAAAAAATTATTAGAGTATTAGTCAATTTAAATAGTATAATTATATACTTGAAATAACTATATTAAGTATAAAATACTATCTTCTATTTATTCTTTTCTTTGATATGAATTTAGTAGTAGGTATTTTTAATATCAATCTTTAAAAAGTATTTACTATTTAAAACCCTGTCAAGAATCTTTAAAATAAGAAATAAAAAATAGTAATTTTTAATAAAAATTTTATTAAGATCCCTATAGTCTACACAGAGGCGTAAACTACTATCTTTTTTAAGTATAAAAAAAATAGAAGCTTCTGTAGGACTCTTAAAGGACTATATTTAATCTAACTTTAGATTTTTCTTAATATATTTATATAAGACTTTAAGTTCAGCTTCTAAAAGAAAATATATAGGACTATATAGAAGTATTTTATTAAATTTAAGATTAATAGCGTGGTTTGCAGGGCCATAAAAAAATAATTATTAAAAAAAATTTATAAAGAAAATATCACGGAACTGATAGAGTTTAATTAATAATAACTTTAGATTTGATAGTAGGTTATAAGATTTTTTTTTAAATAACTAGATATCTTCAGGAAACTTAATAATAGTATATATTTTTATTAAATTTTAAATTAATCTAGCAAATTTAATAGTAAAAAAAAAAAAATAAATAATATACTAAACTACCATAAGTAATTCCATACTAATAAGGTAATATATAGATCTTAAAATATAGTTATTAATAGTAGAATAGGACTGCTATTTAACTAAAAGTTTTTATTAATTTTTATATAATATTATTTAAAAATTTAAATACTTTCTCGCGAATTAGTAGCAATAATAGAGACTTTCTATATATTATAAATAGAAATACTAAATTAATTAATTACTTTAATTCTGGGTACAGTAACTAGAGTATATTAAAATTTATAAATTTTAATAAATTAATAATTAATAACATCTATCTCAGCGTAACTATCTAGATCTATAAAAGTCTTGATACTATTTTAGATATAAATAAAAACATGAAAATAATAAATAATCTTTATTATAAATAAAAAAATTAAAATTATAAGATCTATTTTAACTCCTCTACTTTTTCCTCTAGTTCTAATGAGAACTGATAAATCTTAGTAAATTAAATCTTTTTATTTTTAATAGAATAATAATTTGCAAGATATTAAATATTATTATATATAAAATATTATAATTATTTACTAGTCTTTCTAACAGGGTTTTTCTTGTGATTCGAGATATTATTTATAATAAGTTTATTATTATAATAAATCAAAATCTATTTATGTAATCTATAATTATTAGATTAATTATTATTCTACTTATATTTTCCTCTATTATTCTATAGTTTGTAATAATAGGTAGTAGTAAATACTATTTTTTTTTATTTTTTAAATAGATATAGAATGTATTCTTAAATATAATAATTTAAATCTAATAGTAATTTAATAAAGTATAATAGAGCTCTTTCTTTCTTAGCCTAATAGGGAAAATATTACTCTAAAGTATTAAGATAAGTATGAAATTTTTTTAGATCTTGACTGTATTACTAGTGAGCTTATTTAAATTAGACTATAGTATCTAATTAAAGAATTATAATATTTTAAATTAAAGTAAGGATCTAGTCTTTAAATTAAAACTTTAATTTTTTAAATAATCGTTTCTTTTCCAGGCTTTTATTATTGGTAAAATAATATTATCTCTATTTATATGCTGGATTTATATAGTTAATACCAGCGAGAATCTTGCATTCTTTAGTAGAATATTTTCTAAAAATTTTTTAAAATATATATTCTAGATCGGTGATTTATTCCTGATATTTCTAGAAGTTAAAATTCAATATAAAATAAGAAATATTTTTAAATTTAATTTCTTCTTTTTCCTTATCAGATTTGGAGGAGGATTAAGAATACTTAAATAATATTTTACTAGAAGAATAATCTTTCTGGAAGTGGGCTATTTTCTATTATAAATTATTAGTTTATTCTAATCAATAAACATAATCTTCTAATTATTAGATTTTTTTAATAGTAAAAACAGTATTTAATAATAGTTCTAAATTGGTTCAGTCGCTGACTAATTCTATTTCTTTATGATTTTTAAGAGGTAGTATCTTCCTTAGGTAATTAAAAAAGAAGGATCAGAATATAATAAGATCTACTTATTAAGATAAAAGATCTATTAACTAGGTAAGAAACTGGTTACTAAATATATAGAATTCTACTAATAATAACAATATAATCTATATCTATAAAGGAGACTGATCCTTGGAGGATCAATAATTCTATACTAAAAAATATTATCTTATAACTAGTAAAAAGATATCAGATCACCACTGATAATTTTATGACTATTATAATCATTCTAGTATATCACTATAAGGACCTAGACCACACTGGCTGGACTAACTACTACAGGACCAGAACATTGGTCGGGCTAGTGTTAATAAGATAAGACCTCCATCCGAACCGTTCTATCACAATATTACTAATTTATTATTTAATAGATATTTCAAAGAAGAAGTAAATTTAAAACTGTAATAGACTAAGAAGCTAGATAAACTATATAAAATATAATAATTTATAAAGAAATTAAATTTATTAGAGAAAGAACTATCTAATTTACAGACTAGTTAGGTTTACTTATAAATAACTTTTTCTGAAAGATTTCTTTATAATATTAATAAATTCTTTTATTATTCTGGAGATTCTCATCCTCTTTAGAGATTCCTATTTTTTTTTCAGGTATTATTGGATCAAGGTCTAGGACTAGATGGGTCAGAACATAGATGTTCCGATTCCGGATGGCTGACAGGGCCTAGCCCTTTTCATAGGTAAACTAGCTGGCCCCCTAGCTTATAAACTCAATAAGAAGTAACTAAACTAATAGACCAGAGAATACCTATTTTACCCGGAATCATGAAGCATTATAGATAAGGGAGCCATGGGAATGATACTAAACTTAAAAATTAATATATAATTAGAAAAGACAAGATATCTATATTTATTAGTTAGACACATGCACGAGCGCGCTGTAAGTAGCTATTTTTTTTTCATAGATTTAAGATACAAAAGGAACCTGATAGATAAGAGGATATCTAACCAGGTAAGATGGAAATAGCTCATAATTTAAATATTAATAAAGTGATGGCTGGATATTCCTTTCCAAGAATTCATAGACCATTCAGCGTAGCTAAAAAAAGAACAAGAAAGAAAAAAAGCGCACAGCACTATACCTTAGAAGATAAATATTTAAATAATACGGCAAGTCTAGAAGAGGCAGTACTCTAGCTGAAACAGAAAACAAAGAAGAAAAAGAAAGAGAAAGTGCGTCATCTTTCGAGCAAGAGATACTAGACTTATATAGATCATACAGGAGGCATAAGGCGGTAGGCACTAGCACAAAAGCAGCGAGAAATAGGCGTGATACTTAAAACAGACCGCACTAGACCGTAAGGGGTAGTGTCATTTCCGCATGTGACAGGCAGTAGCGGCGAGCAGAATGGCAGTTCAATGGGAGCTGTTTCTGGCGCCCCGCTTGCCGTCCGTCAGAATACTATTATTATTAATAATTATAGTAAATCTTATAATCTTTATATCTTTTCTAATATTTTAAACTCTAAGAATACTATTTCTAAGACTTTAATTTATACTTTAAGTATAGAACTGGAGATTAGAAAAGTCTTAATAAAAAATAAAAAATATTTTTACTATAAGAAACCTGGCTATAAGAGTAAAGAATATTTTAAAAAAAATTATATAAATAAAGATTTTAAAAGTTCCTGCGGAGAAATCTTAGTTAATAAAAAATAATATTTAAAAAAAATCTTTATTCTAAATAAGCTGGAAATTTAAATAAATATAATAAATTTATAAAATTTATTAAAAAATAATAATAATAGTTTTATAATTATTATTCTATTTTTTAAAGATAGTATTATTATTTTTATTTATATATTTATTAATTTTAGAACTAATATCTATTTAATAATAAATACTTAATTTACTATTAAATTAGCTTAATATTTTAAAATTTTAATATTATTTTTAAAAAAGGTAACCCTAATTACAGGTTTTAATAAAAAATAAATTATTAATTTAATATATATAATCTAATTAAATTTTATAGTTAATAACTATTAATTTTTAAATACTTTTTTTTTTATACTGGATCTAGGAAAGTATAATACTATCTTTAAAAATATATAATTTACTAAATATAATATCTTACTAAATTATTAAAATTATTAATTAATCTAGCTAAGCTAACTAATATTAAAAGATAAGATAAAAACTAGATTTTTTATAAATATTTTTTAGATTATTTTAAAATAGTCTCTGGTAGATTATAAGTATTAATAAAATATAATTTAAAAAAATCATAAAATACAGTTAAAAGATAAATAATTAAAATTTTTATAATTATTATTAATTTTTTTTTATATTAATTAAAGCAGCCCGTGCGAGACTCTAATAAAAATAAAATATAATCTAGATAGAAAAAATTATTAGTACTGCTTTTTTTTAAAATTTTAAAATCTAAATTAAAGTTTATTTTAATTAGACTTTTCTATAGAGAAATAGTTCTTATTATAATAATTAGCTTTTAATAATATTTAAAAAATTTAGAGATAAAGACTTTTATTACCTTAATATTATTAAAAAAATTCTTATAGAGAAACTAGAGATTCTATATATAAATAAAAAAAATAAAATTAAAAAGATCCTTTCTAAGTAGTACTATAATTTAGTAGATATTTTCTTTAAAAAAAAGATTAATATACTATCTCTATTCTAATACTGCGACTATAAGATTTAATTAAAAAATAAGAATTCTCTAGATATTATTTCTCTTTATAAGATAATAATGGAAGAGCTGTAGACCTTTTATAATTATATTATAAAAAATTTAATTAAAAAATTTATTATATTAAATTTTATATTCTTTATATTTTTTATTTTAATAATTTAAAAATCCGGAGGCCTCCATTTCTATATAAATTATTAAAAATTAAATATTTTAATTAAGAAAGACCTGTACTTCCTATCTTTTATTAATAAAATAATAAATTATTTATATAATATAAAAATTTTTATTAAATTTAATATATATTAAAGTTTCTACTAGATTAGAATAAATCTAGTTTTAAAAGATCTTATAATCTTTAAAATATAATATAGCTTATTTAAATATTAAATTTTTTTATTTAAATTTATTAATAGATTTGCTGCCTTCCAATAGCTTATTAATAAAATTTTAATAAAATATTTAAATAAATTTATTATAGTTTATATTAATAATATATTAATTTACAGTAATAACATGGTTAAATATAAATTATATATATATTTAATATTTAAAAAGTTACAAGCTATAAGATTATAAATTATTATTTATAAATATAAGTTTTATATTATAAAGACCAAGTTCCTAGGATTTATTATTACTATTAATAGTATTTAAATAAATCTAATAAAAATTATTATTATTACTGAGTGAGCGACCCCGATAACTATATAAAAAATTTAATTATTTTTAGACTTTTGTAACTTCTATTAAAAATTTATTAAAATTTATAATAAAATAATATAATTTTTAATATAATTAATTTAAAAAAATATTATCTTTAATTAGGATTATATCTATACTAAAATTTTAAAATATTTAAAAAAATATTAATTTTAATCTTTATTTTAATTTATTATAATCCCATGCTTCTTACTCATATTAAAATAGATACTATTAATAGAATTATTATAAGAGTACTCTTATAGCTAGTAAATAAGATCTAGTATCTAGTAATTTATTATTTTAAGATTATATTTTCTATAGAATATAACTATAATATTTATAATAAAGAGTTATTAGTAATTATTTATACCTTAGAAAAATAATAACTAAAATTAGAAAAACTTTAATATATAAATTATTTTAGTATTCTAATTAATTACTAAGTCTTGGAGTATTTTATAACTATTAAAAAATTAAATATTTATTAAATATAATAAACTAAATTTTTTTTAAATATTATTTCTTGATCTAATTTTACCCTGGGAAATATAATACTTTAATAAATATATTAATTTATAAAAATAATAATAAATAAGCTTTAATATAATACTATAAGTAAGTCCTATTATTTCTAAAATATTTAAAAAATAGAATATATTCTTTTCTAATAATTCCTAAATTACTAATTATCCTTATTTCTATATAAGAATATTTATAGATTATAAATTAGTTTTTAATAATTAATTAGAATTATTTTCTTCTAAAGTCTTACCAGGAAAGAGCTTATTATAATAAAAAAAATATATTTTAGAAAATAGATTTTTATTTTTTAATAATTTATTAATAATTTTAAATAATAAAAACCTACATATTTAATTATTAAATAAAATTTATTATTAATTATTATTTACTTATCTAGACTAAATAAAGATACTAGATCTTATAAAATACTAATATTATTAAAATATTTAGAACTAAGATATATATTATTATCTAAATAACTATTTAATCTATAAGTAAAAAAATATAAAATAAAATTTTTTTTTAAGATTTCTATAATCTTTACTAATTCCAGATTATCTAGAATAATATCTATTAATAGACTTTCAGATATTCCTAAAGAACTATTATAATTTTGATACTATATTTATTATAATAGACTAATTAAATAAATAAGTTATTTTAATATTATATATAAATACTATATTTATATAAGATATAGCCTAGCTCTGAAAAGGGCTAGGCCCTGTTAGCCATCCGGAATCGGAATATCTATATTCCGACCTGTCTGGTCCTAGACCTTGATCCGATGATATCTAAAAAAAGAATGGGAATCTCTAGAGAGAATAGAAATCTCTAAAATAGTAAAGAAGTTTATTAATATTATAAAAAAATCTCCTAAAAAGAGTTATCTATAAGTAAATCTAACTAGTCTGTAGATTAAATAGTTCTTTCTCTAGTAAATTTAATTTTTTTATAGATTATTATATTTTATATAGTCTATCCAGCTTCTTAGTCTATTATAGTTTTAAATTTACTCTTTCTTTAAAGTATTTATTAGATAATAGATTAGTAATATATAATAACTATAATAAATTAATAAATATCTTTAGCTATTATAGAAACGCTATCCAAGCTAATATTATTAACTAATTAGCTAGATGTATCAAAGAATTAATAATCTAAAGTATAAAAATATAGCGTATTATCACCTAATAGAATATAATAATAGATAATAAGATTAAGACCAGTCTTGGACAGGTTAAATAGATTATTAATATTTAATTCTTATTTTTTGAATATTTATTATAGTATTTTTATTTATATTAGCATTAGTACTAGTACTAGCCTAAGATTTAATTAATATAAAGAAATTAAAATTACCAATCTTTATAAGCTTTAATGGAAAAAATAAGAGTAAATTTCTAAGCTAGCTTAATAATATATAAATAAAAATTAAGATTAACTAATAATTTATTAGCACGCTGGCTAAATAAGCTTAATATATATTTATACTTTTAGATAGAAAAGCTAAAATAAAAATTAATTTATAGATAAAGACTAACTATAAAGTCCTAATCTTCTTAGCTATAATTTTAATTAATTATTTTAAGCTAATTTACAAAGATTTAATTTAATAGAAGAAAACTATCAATAAACTATCCATCCTTAAGTAAGAAAACTAAATAATTAATAATCTTTTAATAGAAGTTAATAGTCTATTAATCAAGACTAAAAAATATAATTAAAAAAATTTAAGTAAAAAGAATCTTTTATACTAAGTCTTAAATAACAATATCCACTAATAAATAATTAGTATTAAATAAAAGCTAGACTTTAAAGACTTCTATTAACAAATTAAATAGATAGCTAATAAACTCATAAAGATAAACTAACTTTTAAAAAAATAACTAAAATACTTTAATACCTGGGTAAGTAATACTTCTAAAAAAATAATTATAAATAATACTATAGATTAGAAACTTATAGTAGTAAATATAAAACCTACTTAATAAGTCTAATAAATATTAAAAAAATACTAACTAAATATTAGAAGACAGAACTTTATATATATTATAAATCCTTAAAATATTATATTATTAGATATTTATATCTACCACTATAGTGCTTCCAGGATTTAAAAAATATTTTAAAAAATAAAATCTACTAAGTCTTACTTAAAGATAATCTAGCTAATAAAATTAGCTAGATTTTAAAAAATCTAATTATCCAGTAGTCTCTAATCTTAAAAAAATATAATTTTTTTAAATTATTACCTGGAGGAACACACACTAATTAATTAAAATTATAAAAAATTTAAAAAAAAAGTTTAAAAATTTAAAAACTATCATACCTTCTCCACATTAAGATTAATTAATAGAATTTATTTTATGAATATTTTAATTAATATTAGTTGTATACTGTATGGAATAATTAACTAAAATTTTATAAATAAAAATAAACTAGAATATATCCTTATCGAATCCTAAAGTATTAAAAAATTTGAAAAAAAAGAGACTTATATAACTAAATTAATAAAAATATTACTAGACATAGGCGGAAATTTATAAAAATATATATATTTTTATATCCTACTATATATATATAAATATAATATTATATTAAGACTCCTGTAGATAAAATACTAGAATATAATATTTTAAATTAAGAATTTTACACTCTATATTTAAAGTACGGAGGTAAAAATATAATATAAATAAAAATAAAACTATTTTTTAATATTATATATAATCTCCGCTAATACATAGTATATTTAGAAAAATCGGAAAAAAAAAATCTAATAAAACTATTTATAGTAAGTCTAATAGATATTAATAAGATCCTTTATAAATTTAATTAATTAAAAAACTCTGTGGAAGTGAAGAGCAAATTACTAAAATTTTATTATAAATATTTAAATATTTTTAATAAAATAATAGTAAATATTCTACTATTTTATTACCTGGAGGTAAACTACTCTATAAAAATAATTAAAAATATTAAAAAAAAAAAGAAAAAATCTCCTAGAATTTTTTTTATTAGATAAATTAATTAGAGCTCTTAGTGCTATAAAAGACTTTAATTAATTTTCTAGAAAAAAGATTTATATAAATTAGTAACTCCTTAATAGCTGTTTCTATATTATTTATTTTAAAATCTAGTAATAGTCTACACTTTTATATAAATTATTAAATACTAAACTAGATAATAATAAAAAACTAGTATCTTCTACCACTTATTTAAGAAATTTTTTAATATATTTTAAAAATCTAATACTATATTAAATTAAATATTATCTAGGCCTTCCACTACATCCGAATTAAAAAAAAAATGAATAGAAAATTATATTTTATACTTATTTTAAATTATTTAAATAATTAATAATCTTATTTAGACTTGCTAATTACTTAAATATTTTTTAATAATATATTAATTAGATTTTACAGGAATTCCTTAACAAATTCTATTTTATTTATATTAATAATATTCTTATTTTTATAAATAGAAGTCTAGTTAAATACTATATCTAAGTATAGTAAGTGCTAGAATACTTATAAAATATAGACTTTTAAATAAATATTAATAAATATAAATTTAAGGTAACCATTACTAAGTACTTAAAATTTATTATTAAAGTAAAAAAAAAGATTTATATAAATCTTATTAAAATTTAGGTTATACAGGACTAAAAGACCCTGAAGACTATCTATAATATTAAAGTTTTTTTAAAATTTACTAACTTCTATTAATAGTTTCTTAAAGACTGGAGAATTTACTTGGAATTTTTAATATAATTTATAAAAAAAAATATTAAGTTTAATTAGATACCGGAGACTTAGGAAGTATTTAAAACTCTTAAAAAAATTTTTATTATTATTTTTATTTTAGTATACTAAAATCCTGAATAAGAAACTCTAATAAAAATTAACTTTTTTAAATAATATATAGAAAAAGTATTATTTTAATAGAATGACCAGGAAATCCTCCACCCTATAATATATTTCTTAAAAAAAAATCTATTTATAAAATATAATTATTAAATCTATAATAAAAAACTACTAGCAATTATCTGAGCTTTATAAAAATAAAAACTAGAATTTATTTTACTCTCTTATTTTAAGATTCTTAATAATTATTAGAATCTAAAATATTTTATAATCTAATAACAACTTACAAAACAATAGATATATTAGGTCTAGTTTTTAAGTTATTTTAATTTTATAATTAATTACTGTTTAGGAATAATAAATACCCAATCTAATATTTTATTTTAAAAATCCTAAAATATATCTAAAAAGAGAGACGAGCGCATTATAAACTAAGAAATCTAATTATTTTATCCTGTATTTAAGGAGGAGCCTAATTATATAATATTTATTAAAAAAATTTCTAATATAAGGATCTCTACTAGTCTAGAGTTTATAAAGTTAATACTAGACAACCTATAAAAATAAATTAAATAAGCTAATAAAGATCTAAAGAAGTACTGGGAAATAATAACTAAAAATAGATTTAAATTTTTTAAATAATTAAAACTAAAGATTTCTATTATAGAATATTAATTAGATGTAAACCGGTGCCTGCTCTTTCAAGAATAAGTTTAAATCTCTAATTTAAAGTTTTTATAAATCTAAATTATTTAAAAAACTTATAATAGTATAATCACTAGATATTCTAAATAGAATTAAATTTATAAAATAATCACTTATTACTACTACTAATTAGACATAAGTAAGGATATCTATTAATTCTACTATAATTATAATAACTATAAAACTAACTATATCTAGAAAAACTATAAATAAAATTTTTTAAAACTACTATTAATCCTTGATTAACTTTAGTAAGATATTACTATTAACTTCTTAATAAATCTTCTAGAATCTTAAGACTATAGGAATATTATAGTTATTATTAATTAATTAATTAAAAATATTATTATTAAGACTATTCCAAGTATGGATATAAAAAACTTCATAGATATATTTATTTAAATATTTTATAGCTATTATAAGATATTTTAATTAGTAGTTTCAGACTGCAGCTCTCAGTTTATAAATAAATTATAAATAATTCTATATAAAATCTTAAATATTAAATAATATTTTTCTATTACTTACTACTCTAAAACAGATGGTATAATAAAGTAATAAATTATAGTTATTAAAATTTTTCTACAATATTTTATTAATTAATAATAAATTAATTAATAAAAATTATTATCTATGGTATAGCTAGCCCTAAATAATTAAGACTCTGTATTAATAGAGATAAGTCTTTTTTTTTTATAGTATAATTTCTATATAAAGCTTTTAGATTTAAATATTAAAATAGACATTCTAAGATATTACTAAGTTAGAAATCTTTAAAAATAAACTAAAACTATTCTTAGTAAACTTTAAGAAATCTGAAATATTATTAATTTAATAATAGTAATAATATAAGAGACATAAAAATAATATATTAATTAATAATAAAACTCTATTTCTTATTATAAAGAAAATAATAAGATCTAGCTAGATTTAAAAAACATCATAATTAATTAACCTAGTAAAAAGCTAGACTAACGAAATACTAAGTTTATAATATTAAAATAGATTAAAATATATATTTATAGACTAGATATACTACTTAAAATCTATCTAATATTTTATATTAATTTATTCTAATCTACTGCTACAAACTCTTTATCTATTTAAAAAATAACTAATTAGTAATTAAATATTATCATCATGGAAAATAATACTGAAAAATATACTATTAAGAAAATCCTAGATAAGAAGAATATATTCTAAAAAAAATATATATATAAAAAAATATTTTTAATTAAATAAAAAAGATATACTATACTTACATGGGAACTAGTAATTAAACTTTATAATACTAAAGCTTATAAATATTAGTATAATCCTATTTATCTAATCTTTTAAAATTTATAATAAGCCAGCTGTGTCACGGTAAAGAAGATAATAATTAAAAAAAACTAAGTCTTATTAGTTATTTAGAATTAGAATATCTATATTCTAACCTATCTAGTCCTAGATCTTAATCTAATAATACCTAAAAAAAAATAGAAATCTCTAAAGAGGATAGAAATCTCTAAGACAGCAAAGAAATTTATTAATATTATAAAAAAATCTTCCAGAAAGAGTTATCTATAAGTAAACCTAACTAGTCTATAGATTAGATAGTTCTTTCTCTAGCGAATTCAATTCCTTTACAGACTATCGTACCTTACGTAGTCCACCTGGCTTCTTAGCCTGTCACAGCTCTTTCTAGAGTAGGTATACTTTTAATTAAGATTTTTAAATATAATTATATCAGATTAAAAAGAATAATTTATATTAGAATTCTAGGATAAGTTGTATTATATATTATAAATAAAATTTAAATTTTTAATAATATATTATTTTTAAATTAATAAATAAATTAAAATTATAAACTAGTATATAGTGTAAAGATTTATTCCTTTTATAAATTATTATTAAAATAATTAATTAAAATTTTTATTATTAATTAATTTTACTTTTACAGCCCTGCCTTAGAAATCTATAAAATTATTATTTTTTATAATTAAATAAAAATATAAATTTTATATTTCTTTTAACTAGATATCTCTCTAGATCTTTATTATAAATATTATTAACTAGTAATAAGCCTGAGTCCTAGCCTACTATATAGAATAAATATAAGAACTAGTAAAAAAAATATATAAATTATTTAATAAATTTAGATTTATACAGCTAACTAACAGCGTTAATCTATAAATTTTAATATTAGTAATAAGATTTATATAAATACTAAAAACTAGTACTGGGATTAACCATCTTAAAAATTATTAGAAAGCTAATATAGTCTAATAACTATTATTAAGAAAATTAATCACGTGTTCTAAATTTAATCATTTAATAATATAAAGATTTATCCTATTTTTTATTCTAATAAACTTTATTTTTATAGTATTTTAGAGCTGTTACCTAGATAGATCTTAGATTAGATTTTCTTAATTAAGATTAATAACTATATTGAGTGGGAAGTAAAATAAATCTTAAAAAATTATTTATAGATAGAAACTCTATAATATTATATTAAATAAATAGATTTTAATAAAAATAACTGCGAGTAGTATCCCGCTAATAATTTTAAAAATACTTTTTTTTATTTATATAATTTTTACATCTGTTATCCAGACTACTCTAGACTATTTAAATAACTTCCTATATAAATTATAGCTATGGAAAACAATAAATTTACTATAAATTATAATAATAATAATATTCTCCAAACTAAGAGCAGTCAGGTCTAAATAGAAGAATAATATAATAGTAATCTTATTTAGAGTCTTGTTCAGGATTATATAATTATATTTATTTTATTTATTTTATTATTATTTTTTTTAAGTAAGTATTTATAATATTTTTTATTTTTCTTTTTTCCTTCTTACGCTTAAAGTTCTAGAGTAGTTAGCACCAATACGACCTCATTCTGTTGTGTTGAACGGCCGTCTCACAAGTAAAGGAGAGAGAAAAAAAAAAAAACTATTATTATAGATTCTATAGAACCTATAGTATAGGCCTTATACAAACTAATAGCTAGAGCTTAGTTAGACCTTATTTTTACTACTATATACCATCTTTCTACTATATTTATTAATACTTAATTGCTGTCTAATCTTCTATTCCTTAACTATCTCTTCTTATTCATACAGCACGCTTAGATAGGAAGATCCATCTCTATTCATCCCATAATATTTTGAATAGGATTTTAAATAGGGCTTCCCGTCGAACCCTAATAAAATCATGATAAGAATCATTAATTTTGACTAGCCTATTCACAACATAGAGAGTAGCTATCGAATTCAAACTTTAGAAACTTATAATTAAATAGTAAACCTATCTACTATCAAATTTTTAGGTCTCTATAATCTGTGGTTTATAAGAGTACTATATTCTAAAAATTAATTCTACTACACTCTATGCTAAGACTTTTCTCCCATATAAACTACCCGCACCCTAATTCCGCCGCATATGCGATCCCCCAACCCCAGTGGATTAGAAGATTTTATATTTTTAATAATGTTTAAAAATTAGAATTAAGTTAAAAAAATATAATAATACTAATTATTATTTTAGATTTTATTATATAAGTTCTAAGATACATGCACAGATCCAATCTAAAAGATAGAAATTAGATAGTGATTAGTAATATAACAGGACATATCATATCTTAGTAAAATCTTATTAATGTGACGGCAGCCTTGTTCAGGATTATATGATTATATTTATTTTATTTATTTTAATATTATTTTCTTCAAGTAAGTATTTATAATACTTCTTGTTTTTCTTTTTTCCTCCTTATGCTTAAAGTTCTAGAGTAGTTAATACTAATATAACCTCATTTTACTGTGTTGAATGGCCGTCTTATAACTTTAAATATTATTTTTTATTTTTTTTATTACTGTATATAGCTAGCTCTTATTAAACTATTAGTAGTCTTTATCTTATATTTTTAATAATATTTAATAATTAAAAGACCCACTTGACTGATTGAATAAATAAAATAGTTAGAGAAAGTATTTAGACTTCTAGTCTTAAGAATAACTGATGATTTTCTATAATACTGCCTAATAAATTAGACTAGAAAGATAGATTTAATTAAACTAAATTTAATGACTAATATAAGAGAGATTTAAAATAGATTTTTAAAATTCTTCTAAAAATTTTTAATATTCTAGAGGCTGAAAAAGACAGTTTTCTGGATTAATAAGATTAGTAGATCTAAGAGATTAAATATTTTATTAAAAAATAAGATTACTTTACTATATAAGTTTTATAATAATAAATATATCTAGATTAGAACACTTCTGTAAAGATAAAGAAATTTATAAAAATTTTAAATTTTTTTTTATTTAGTAATAATATAAATTTAATTTATAAAGACTAGACTCTTGCTATACAGTAAAAATTAAAAATTAATATTAATTAATATAGTATTTTTATTATATATAAAGCATATATTATTAGCTAATATTAAAATATTATTAAAAGATATTTTATTTTATATTTTTATTCTGATACTACTAACCCTTTTTTTAATTTAGATAATATATTTGAATATTTAAAGATTATTTTTATTAATTCTAATAAGATTTGTAATGCCCGTTACTAATATTAAAATTTATAAATAAAGATTAAAGATAAATTTTATATTTTTATTTTAATTTTTTACTATCTTGCCGTCGAAGCCGGAGTTAATAAAAATATTTAAAAAGATAATTTCTATAGTAAACTCTCTATTAAGCTTTAGGATCTTACCGCGTATAATTATAATAATAAAGATTTTAAGGAATTTATAAAGTAATATACTAATTTTATAGATATAATTAAAAAATAAATTAAAAGATATACTAAAAATAATTTTATAATAATTAGAGATCATATAAAATCCTATATATTTTATTTTTTTATTATTAATTTAAATACTGCAAGTACTTTCTCTAAATTTCTGATCTAAACTTTTAGTATAGAATCAGAGACTAGAGAAATACTAATAAAAAATAAAAAATATTTTTATTATAAAGAGTCTAGCTATAGGAGTAAAGAATATCTTAAAAAAAAGATTATATAAGTAAAAGCTCTGGAAGTTTTTATAAAAGAACTTAAATTAATAAAAAATAATATTTAGAAAAAATCTCTATCTTAGGCAAGCTGGAAGCTTAAGTAAGTATAATAAATTTATAAAATTTATTAAAAAATAATAGTAATAGTTTTATAATTATTATTTTATTTTTTAAAAATAATATTATTATTTTTATTTATACACTTGCTAATTCCGGAGTGAATATTTATTTAATAATAAATATTTAGTTTATTATTAAATTAGTTTAATATTTTAAAATTTTAATATTATTTTTAAAGAAGGTAATTCTTGTTATAGACTTTAATAGAAAATAAACTATTAATTTAATATATATAATTTAATTAAATCTTATAGTTAATAGTTATTAATTTTTAAATATCTTCTTCTTTATATTAGACCTAGAGAGGTATAATACTATTCTTAAAAAGATATAGTTTATTAAATATAATGTTTTATTAGATTGTTAGAACTGCCGACTGATCTAATTAAATTAATTAATATTAGAGAATAAAATAAAAGTTAGATTCTTTATAAATATTCTTTAGATTATCCTAGAATAGGTTCTAGTGGATTATAAATATTAATAAAATATAGTTTAAAAAGATTATAAAATATAATTAAAAAATAAATAATTAAAGTTTTTATAATTATTATTAATTTTTTTTTATATTAACTGAAGTAGCCCATGCGAGGCTCTAATAAAAATAAAATATAATTTAATTAGAAAAAATTACTAGTATTATTTTTTTTCTAGAATCTTAAAGTTTAAATTGAAGCCTACTCTAATTAGATTCTCTTATAGAGAGATAGCTTTTATTAAAATAACTAGCTTTTAATAATATTTAAAGAACTTAGAAATAAAGATTTTTATTATTTTATTTAATATTATTAAAAAAATTTTTATAAAAAAACTGGAGGTTCCACGTACAAATAAAAAAAATAAAATTAAAAAAATTTTTTCTAAATAATATTATGATTTAATGGATGTTTTTTTTAAAAAGAAATCTAATATATTATCTCTATTCTAGTATTGTGACTATAAGATTTAATTAAAAAATAAAAATTTTTTAAATATTATTTTTTTTATAAGATAATAATAGAAGAGCTATAAGCCTTCTATGATTATATTATAGAAAATCTAGATAAAGAATTTATTATATTAAGTTCTGTACTTTTTATATTTTTTATTTTAATAATTTAAAAATCTAGAAAAAGCCTCTATTTCTATGTAGACTATTAAAAACTAAATACTTTAATTAAAAAAAATCTATATTTTTTATTTTTTATTAATAAGATAATAGATTGTTTATATAATATAAAAATATTTATTAAATTTAATATATATCAGAACTTCCACTAGATTAGAATAGATTTTATTTTAAAAAATCTTATAATTTTTAAAATATAACATAGCTTATTTAAATATTAAAATTTTTTATTTAAACTTACTAATAGATTTATTATCTTTTAATAATTTATTAATAAAATTTTAATAGAGTATTTAGATAAATTTATTATAGTTTATATTAATAATATATTAATTTATAATAATAATATAATTAAGTACAAGTTATATGTGTGTTCAGTGCTTAAAAAATTATAAATTATAGACTTATAAATTATTATTTATAAGTATGAGTTCTATATTATAAAGATTAAGTTTCTAGAGTTTATTATTGCTATTAATAATATCCGGATAGATTTAATAAAGATTACTATTATTATTAAATAAATAATTTTAATAATTATATAAGGAATTTAATTATTCCTAGACTTTTATAATTTCTATTAAAAGTTTATTAGAGTTTATAGTAGAATAGCACGACTCTTAATATAATTAATCTAAAAAAATATTATCTTTAACTGGGATTATACTTATACTAAAGTTTTTAAAATATTTAAAGAAATATTAGTTTTAGTCTCTATTCTAGTTTATTATGATCTTATGCTTTCTACTTATATTAAAATAAATACTACTAATAAAGTTATTATAAAGATATTTTTATAATTAGTAAATAAAGTTTAGTATTTAATAGATTATTTTTCTAAGATTATATCTTTTATAGAATATAATTATAATATTTATAATAAAGAATTACTAGTAATTATTCATGCCTTAAAGAAATAATAACTAGAATTAAAAAAGTTCTAATATATAGACTATTTTAGTATTCTGACTAACTACTAAGTTTTAGAGTATTTTATAACTACTAAGAAATTAAATATCTATTAAGCGTAATAGACTGAATTTTTTTTTAATATTATTTTTTAATTTAATTTTATTCTGGGAAGCATAATACTTTAATAAATATATTAATTTATAAGAATAATAGTGAGTGAGTCCTAATATAATATTATAAATAAATTCTATTATTCTTAGAATATTTAGAGAATAAAGTATATTTTTTTTTAATAATTTCTAAATTATTAATTATTCTTGTCCCTATATAAGAATATTTATAAGTTATAGATTAATTTCTAGTAACTAATTGGAATTATTTCTTTTTAAAGTTTTATTAAAAAAAAGCTTGTTATAGCGAAAGAGAATATATTTTAAAAAATAAATTTTTATTTTTTAATAATTTATTAATAATTTTAAATAATAGAGATTTATATATCTAACTACTAAATAAAATTTATTACTAACTATTATTTATTTATTTAGGCCGAACGAAGATGCTGAGTCTTATAAAATATTAATACTATTAAAATATCTAGAACTAAAATATATATTATTATTTAGATAATTATTTAATCTGTAAGTAGAAAAATATAAAATAAGATTTTTTTCTAGGAGTTTTATAATCTTTACTAATCTGACTGTCCGGGATAGTATCTATTAATAGATTTTTAGATATTTTTAAAGGACTGTTATAGTTTTAATATTATATTTATTATAATAAACTAATTAAGTAAGTAAATTATTTTAATACTATATATAAAAATTATATTTATATAAGATATAATCTAGTTCTTCCTGGAGTATATATATTCTTAATTAAGATTTTTAAATATAATTATATTAGATTAAGGAGGATAATTTATATTAAAATTCTAAAATAAATTATATTATATATTATAGATAAAATTTAAGTTTTTAATAATATATTATTTCTAAACTAATAGATAAACTGAAATCGTGAATTAGTATATAGTATAAAAATTTATTTCTTTCATAAATTATTATTAAGATAACTGGTTAGAATTCTTATTATTAATTAATTTTATTTTTATAATTTTATTCTAGGAGTCTACGGGACTGTCATCCTTTATAATTAAATAAGAATATAAATTTTATATTTTTTTTAATTAAATATTTTTCAAAATTTTTATTATAAATATTATTAATTAATAGTAAACCCGAGCTTTAGTCTACTATATAGAATAGATATAGAAGCTAATAAAAAAAATATATAGATTATTTAATAAATTTAAACTTATATAATTAACTAATGATATTAATCTATAAATTTTAATATTAGAGATAAGATTTATATAGATGCTAGTGTCAAGGTGCGGGCAGGCAGGGGTGGTAGGATAGCAGTTTCTGGCAGGCGAGCAGGGTTCGGGTGATAGCAATGACTGGGATTCTAACTAGATACTAAACTAGCTACTGGTCAAGCTATATATAGATTAATAGACAAGACGTAGCTCAAAGCTACAAACAGGGTTTAGAAGGTAGATAACTTTTAACTATATCTAGAATCATATATTAGATAGTAAATCTTAACAATATTTCTTTTTTTTTAGCTTAAAAAATTATACTATAATAGTACTCCCCTCCTCTTTAAACCAAGCTTCTATAAAGTGAAAGTCGGGATTTATATAAATAGTAGTAATAAAAGTTCTTAATAATCTAGTAAGTATTCTCTAGGTATTCTATAAATTTAATAATAAAATCCATGTATTCTATCTATTTAATAAAATATATTAATTAAAGGCGGTCTCATTTCTAATAATTTTAAAAAAAATCTAATATATCTTCAATCTCCCACTCCTTAAATCCGTTAACTTTGATATGAGAAAGAGGGGGTTAGTATTAATTTAATAATAAATTATTATTAGTAAGAATAAGTAAACTTATATTAAATATAAAATAGATCTTTATATTTAGTAAGAGTTTCAGGCGGTATATATAGAAATTAATAACTTTTTTAATTAGATATAGATTTAGAATATTCTAGTTAAATTTCTTACTAGATTATAAGATCTTAATAAATCAAGTATCCAACTAAACTTTCTAATCTTTTTAAAATCTTTAACTAGAATAGTATCTCTTATTAATTAAATATTTTATATATCAGGCTTAGACTACAGCTATCTTAACTTTTATAAATTTTATAATAGTATATATTTTTATAGTGAATTACTCTACATCTCTAATAATAGATTAACTGGGGATGGATATAAATTTAAATCCTATTTATAGATAGAAACTATAATTAGTAAAGAAAAATATTATTTTAATAGTATTAAAATACATAATATTTAAGATAAATTTAATTAAAAAAAATTAAATATTCTAATCATCTTACAGGTAGTTTATATAAGCATGGAAATATTACTTTAATATAATATTTACTTACTTTATTTAGCCATTAATCTCAGGATAATAAATAATTAATAATTAACTAATAATATTTAAATATTAGATTAAATATTTCTAGAATTTAGCCACGAACTGGGATTCCTAATTAGAGATTATAGAATAGGGAAGACTGTATAACTTTTATATATATTATATATATATTATAATTACTCCAGCGGCATTAGCAGTAAAATTATAAAATATTAGATATTTTATTTTAATAAATTTATTAATAATTATTAGTATAATATTATATTCCTAACTCTTAGATAAATAAATAATAAAATCTATAAATATATCTTATTAGATATACTCAGGGACCAGCAGAGATTTTAAGATATTTTATTTAATCTTTTAAAATAGGATAATATAGTGATAGATATAATAGTTTTTTATCTATTATTTTATATAATAGTAGAGATTAGACTAGTAATATTCTTAGACTAAAAATTTATATATATAGAACCTCCCAGGGTATTCTAAGAATAATTTATTATATATTAATTAAATTAATTTAGCTTTTAATTTATTATAATTAGAGATTTAAAAATAATTTTTATAAAATAATAGACTTTTCTTTCTCTTACAAGAAACCAGAAAGATACTTAAATAATAATTTTTATTAGTTATTAATATTTTTAGTATATTTTATATTTATTTATCTTTCTCATACATGTTTTACAAGATATTTTGGATTTCTAGTAGTAGTAATAAATCTTATTTATTTTTAAAAATAATACTATTCTAAAATTAGATTATTAAGGTTAAAGTATTTCTAGGGAAGTCTTTCCCAAGTTTCTCTTATATAAATAATTATTTAGGATTTAAGAATATTCTATATTTACTAAGTCTAAAGTTTTTCTTAGTAGTTCCGGGTTCATGATTTTTTTTAATCTAGGTAGATAAATAAGCAGGATCTAGGATTCTTTATTTTAATATAATCTAGCTCTAATATAGTAATTATTTATTTTTTTCTTTTAAAAAATTTTTTAATCTTCTAGTTAAATTATTAAACTTAGTTCCATAACACCCGGGTTAATATATAATTTTAAAGTTAAAATAAAATAAAAATTCTAACTATCAGACTTGATAGTAGTTTAAAAATTTAATTAATATAAAATATTCCAGATTACGGTAATCAGTAATAATCTAAATTAAGGATAGGATTTCTTTAAGCTTAGAATACCATTCTTTAAAATAGCGAATAATTATAAGTAATTCTTTATTATAGATTTTATAATTATATTCAATCGGGGAGTGTTTTTTAGAGAAAAAGACTATAAAATATAATAATTTATTTTTATTATATTAGAATAAAACTCTAATAGAAATATAATCTAAAATATTAATTTCTAATATTACTTCTCAGATTTAATTAAATGGCTGGAATACTAGAGCTTCTATAAAAACTTTTTTTAAGTAGTTTAAAGTATCCTAGTATATAAGAATCCAGGTAAAAAGAATATCCTTTTTTATAAATTATATAAAAAAAATAATAAATTTTAAAAAATTATAAATAAAATAATAGTAAAAGTTACTAAATTTTAAAAAAACTTATATATTTATCACGCAGGCTAAAATAAGTTATTTAATAATAATCTTAATCTTTTCCAGATCTATATAGAATCTATCACGGCCTATAATTAGGCCTAGAAACTTAGTCTCAGGAATAATAAATTTATATTTTAATATTTTAATAAAAAATCTAGCTTTATATAATTTTATAAGAATTAGCTGGATGTACTCCATATGCTTTATTTAAATATAATTATAAATTAAAATATTATTTAAATATACTATGCAGAAGATATCTAGATAATCTTAAAATATATTATTAATATAATATTAAAAAATAGCTAAAGTTTTTATTAGCTTAAAGAATATTATTAATAATTTATATAAGCTAAGATAGATACAGAATACTATTAGTTACTTCTATTTTTTAATAATTCAAATATTATTAAAGGTATTAATAATATTAATCTTAATAAAATAATATATTTTTTTTAAGTTATTTAAAGTTTCTTTCACAAGTAGAAATAAATAATAATCTTTAATAAAGATTATATTTAAAATATAGTAATCTACGCAGAATCTAAGTCCTTCTCTAGATTTTTTAATAAATAAGACTAGTAAAATAGCAGGTGATAAGCTTAAATAGATAAAATCTTTCTTTAAATTCTTAAATAATTA
This sequence comes from Aspergillus ibericus CBS 121593, assembly GCF_003184845.1. Taxonomy (NCBI): domain Eukaryota; kingdom Fungi; phylum Ascomycota; class Eurotiomycetes; order Eurotiales; family Aspergillaceae; genus Aspergillus; species Aspergillus ibericus. Next base: position 969,230 of record NW_020292103.1, on the reverse strand, counting down.
TTTATAGAAGGCTTGTAGTTCATTCCAAGATATATTATATAAAAAACTAAATAGAAAGATCCTCCCCTTTTCTAGAGTAATAATGTAGTTATAATTATAATAAAAAAAAGTTTTTCTATTTCCTTAAATAAGAAAATATCTATAAAATCTTTAAATTTATTTAGTAGTGTAAGATCTTTAATATTAAAAATAGATTATAAAATAATATTAATCTAGTTTATAGTAATAATATATATTAAATAATTTTAACGTATGTAGATTATATAAACTATAATAAAAACTAATTATATATCCCAGTTCTTTAGGAATAGGGAAGATATAATATATATTAAATAAATATATATTAAAATATTATATAAAATATAGATCTTAATTAAATAAATAAATATATTATAATATTAATAGTAGTATAAACTAGTAAATTAGATAATATATTTAATAAAATTTATTTAAAAATCATAGATTTTTAGCTAAGGTAAGCTAAATATAATTAGGAAATAGACTAACTAGATAATCAAGAATAAAATATTTTTTTCTATATAGTTATAAATCTTTAAGATTATATAAATATAGTAAATAATTATTTCAATCTTACTTTCTTAACTATTAAATCCTATAATAGACTTGGAGTACTTCAGGAAGTATAAAAATAAATAATAAATTTCTATCTAACTTTTATCTATAATATATAATATTAAATAACTAGTATTAAATATTATATATATAATAATTCTTTAATTATCTGGATTTAATATAATAAATATAATTATTAAATTAGTCTTTTAAAACTTCTTCTTAATGGGAAGCTCTCTAATAGTAATATTAGAAAAAATATAAATATATAGAATAGTACTTTCCTAGCAGTAACTTAAGTTAGATATAATTCTTTTAATTACTTACTAGAATTAGAAGAGTACAGTTATTCTAATAATATTATAATCCTTAGTTACGGGACTGGTATGGAAGATTTTATATTAAATAAATTTAAGATTTTTTTTATTAAAGATTTGGTTCGTGCAGGTAGAGATTAATAATAAAAAAAAACTAGATCTATCTTAGTAAAAATAAGTAAGAAATATAACTAGTTTATTAAATTAAAATATTAAATTTAGAATAATTATAAATTAGATATTAATTAGATTTATAATAGAAGTATTCTTCTCTCTCCTTTCAAGTAGTCTTAGGGCGTGGAGAAAAGTAATAAATAAATAATAAATCTATAAGATTATAATCTAAAATAATTAGTCTCTAGTTAGAAATTTCTATAAAAGATTTCTATAAGATCTCTTTAGTAATTATAGATATAATATATTAAATATTAATTAGTCTCTATAGATAGTTCCAGGGGTTAGATTTATATCTTAACTAGTAATTATCTAAATTTTATAAAAACTAAGTTAGATTATAATAATCTTTTTTTAAAAGTATGTTATTTAAGAGTATAATATTAAATTCTTAATTAATACTATTCTCTAGAGCGGTTATCAGGAAATTAGAATATAGATAGACTTTATAAATAAATTTTTTAAATTTAATAAAGTATATAGTAAATTTATAATTTTTTTATTATAAGTAATATAGTTCCCGCTGGATATTATAAATATAATTAAGGTTTCTAAAAGTATATTCAAGTATATCTAGAATATTTATAAAATTATTTAAGATATAATTACTATTTTCTATAAAGAATTGGACCTGGATATAGAGAATCTTATTTAATTAATTAATTATATAAATTTTATAAGTAGAGATAGTAGTATAATAATTATAATTAATATTTATTTTTATCTTAATTTAGAAGGTAAAGTGGTCTAAATCTAAGTAATTATTTTTAAATTTATTAGAATTAAGTAATCGTTTAGAGAGAAAAATAAAAATAAAAGATTTAGAATTAATTAATATAGTTATTTCTACTAGAGGAGCTGTAAGTTTCTTAATAATAGATTTTAAAATAAGAGTAAAAGTACTAACTATTAGTATAGTAACCTATATAATTTTAATATATTTAGCTAAGGCTTAATTCTTTTTTTTAATAGTAATCTTTTTTATAGCTAGAGTACTAATTAGCTAGTAATTAATCTCTATAATTTACTAGACTTAGTACATAGTTATTATATCTTATATATTAAAGTCCTGTTATAAGCAGTCTCATTTACTAATAATCTCTATAATAAAGATAAAGATTTATTTATAATAATTATACCATTCTCTAGGATATTTAGAAACATGTTAGACTAATTTATCTAATCTACTAAAATTAATTAAAAATTATAGAATAGTAGTTATTTTATAAGCCTACTATCCTAAGAAAGAAGCTACATAGTATTAAGATATAAATAAGTAAGGATAATAGAATAGTAGGTTCTAATAGGTGAGTAAGATTCAGGTGATAGTAATAACTAGAATTCTAACTAGATACTAAGCTAGCTACTGGTCAAGCTATATATAGGTTAATAAACAAGACGTAGCTCAAAGCTACGAACAGGGTTTAGGGGATAGGTGGCTTTTAACCGTGTCTGGGGTCACGTGCTGGGCGGTGAGTCTCAGCGGTATTCCTCTCTTCCCGGCTTGGGAGGTTGCACCGTGACAGCTAGAAACTAGTACTGGAGATAATTATTCTAGAAATTATTAAAAAATTAATATAATCTAGTAATTATTATTAAGAAAATTAATTATATATTCTAAATTTAATTATTTAATAGTATAAAGGTTTATTTTATTTTTTATTTTAATAAACTCTGTTTTTGTGGTACTTTAGAGCTGTCACGGGGCATACTGGGTGCGCATTCCGGGTACTTCCCGCTGCACTATTGGCAAAAGGACTAGGATGTAAAGCCGATGGCTTTACACTGCGCACGCTATATAAGGGTATTCGGGAACAGGATTCAGGCAGGATTCAGGCAACCACGCGGGTTCAGGCAGGCAGGCAGGCAGGCACCGTGACAAGAGCTGCTACCTAGATAAATCTTAGATTAAATTTTTTTAATTAAAATTAATAATTATATTAAGTAGAAAATAGAATAGATTTTAAAAAGTTATTTATAGATAAAAACTCTACAGTACTGCGTTAAATAGATAGATTCTAATAAAAATAACTATAAGTAATATCCTACTAGTAATTTTAAGAATATATTTTTTTATTTATATAATTTTCATATTTATTATCTAGATTATTCTAGATTATTTAAATAACTCTCTATATAGATCACAGCCGCGGAGAATAATAAATTTATTATAAATTATAATAATAATAATGTTCCTCTGACTGAGGGTAGTTAGGTCTAAATAAAGAAGTAATATAATAGTAATCTTATTTAAGATTATATAATTATATTTATTTTATTTATTTTAATATTGTTTTTTTTAAGTGAGCGCCTATAATACTTCTTATTTTCTTTTTTTCCTTCTTATGCTTAAAGTTCTAGAGTAGTTAGCACTAATACGACCTCGTTTTACTGTGTTGAACGGCCGTCTCAATTAAATCCTAATAAAATTATAATAAAAATTATTAATTTTAACTAATCTATTCATAACATAGAGAGTAGCTATCAAATTTAAACTTTAGAAACTTATATTTAAGTAGTAAAGCTATCTGCTATCAAATTTTTAGGTTTCTATAATTTATGGTTTATAAGAGTACTATATTCTAAAAATTAATTCTAGTATATTCTATGCTAAGACTTTTCTCCCATACAAACTACCCGCACCCTAATTCCGCCGCATATGCGATCCCCCAACCCCAGTAGGTTAGATCAGAGAGCTATACCAAGAACCAATATAAATCAGACAAATAAAAAGAGCCGCAAAAAGAATCTGCTGGAGTCATCATTCTAAAGGTATTGATAGGCATCGAACCTGCTAGGATTTGGATGCCTCCCATTCGGCTGCCCAACACAGCCATTGGCCTTTTTCTATGCATTTTTATGGATAAGTGGACTAAATCATTATAAGGCTCGAATTTCTCCCGCTAGTGCGACCAGATGCAGTGTCCGTTCCTCTTCATCTTTCACGGACTTGGTCCCTAACGAAAAGAGGTGGAGATGGCCAAAATTCAACATTGGTGATTCGGCAGTTATTCCCTTGGGTATGAACTTCAATTCCAGCACCTCCATCCCGGCTAATGTCATCAACAGTGAGCCGCATTGAGTATGTGTGCGTGGTAATTGGATCTAGTGCCCTCGTGAATACATAGCGGTATGTCCTGGACCGTATGCTTACTCCGGTCGCGAGCAACAAGCAACTCGTTGTGCCTAAGCACAGACTCATCAGGCAATGGCATTCGTATTGTTGCGCGCATTCTGGAAGACAGATATTATGGCGACCCGTGTGGGGCTCACAAGCCCAGCTGCGCCGATGAAACAAAATGACTCCCACCCGCACACCGGTAGCCTGATGCCTGTGGAATCCACCGATATCCCACAGGACAGACTCCCATTTCCCGCAGTTTTCGCTGAGCTTCTTCGTCCTTCTTCTTACGCTCCTCGATCTCAACTCTCTTTCGAGCAAGCCTCCTGACATGCTCCTCATATTGCCGTCGCTCGTCATCGTCCGGCATCTCTGAGTCGCTATCCAGCTTCTTCCTCAAAACCTTCTCTTCACTAATGATCTCCGCATCATGAATAATTCGTGCCTCGTGATGTTTCAAATCAGCTTGCAGTTTGTTCCAGACCTCGTCAGATACTCCTGGATCGCGAAGCCCGCTCAGGTCGGCCTCTGTTGGAGTTGCATCTGGGTCGGTGTCTGGTGGAGTCAACGGGTTATCTTGTTGCTTTGCCCAGGAAGCAGCTGTTGAAGGGGGTGCTACGTGGGGTGGTCCTGCCGTTGCTTGCATGGCAGCATGAGAAGTCGGCAGATTTGGGACGGTCGCCGTCGCCCGCAGCTGCCGCTCGTGGATTGCAGACTGGAAAACGTCACTGACCATTTCTTCGGTGATCACCATCCGTGTCTGGCCTTCCACTAGAGGGCTCGAAAAGACTCTCCTGATGATAGTGTCCGAAATGGTTTTCACATCCCGACCGTTTCCCCAGCCAGGAAGAAGGGATAGGTATTCAAAGGACGCCAGGATTCGAGAGTGGAACTGGCTATCAGGCTGTCGAACAACAGCCTGATCTACTTGGTGAACCTGTCCCAGACTGTCCCGCAGGAGGACCCAGCATTGAGAGGCAGTCAGGTTCTTGAACATGACTGTCTCCGAGAAGCGACTGGTCAGGCCGGGGTTTGATGCCATAAGGCGGTTGATGTCCTCGTCATAGCCGGCCAGGATAACAATCAGCTTCTTGAAAAATTTCTCCTTTGTCAAGCAGTCCACCAGCTGGTCCATGGCCTCTTTTCCAAATGTGCCGTCCGCAAGCCGGTATGCCTCGTCGATAAAGAGGACCCGACCCAGGCCCTTTTCGAGAAGCCTCTCGGTTTTGGGGCCGGTCTGTCCCACATATTGTGCGACCAGATCTGATGAAGAGCACTCCACTACTTCGGGTGCCCCGAGAATGCCCATGTCGTAAAAGACCTGTCCCATACGGCGTGCGGTTGATGTCTTGCCAGATCCTAGATCTCTGTCAGCCAACGCAGACTCTATGCCAGAACCGTGACCGAATATGTGCATACCTGGGGGGCCGCGGAAGAGGAAGTTGAAAGGAATCTTCTCCCGGGAATCCAAACCGAGTTGTTTCATGTTCCTAGCCACATTCTGGTAGCCCTCCAGCTGCGCAACAAGTTGCTCACAACCTACAACACCTTCAAACAGCTTCCGACAGTTGGCGACCGCATTCTCCTCCCGGTCAAAATCAGGATCGAAATCCAGTGGCTCTAGAATGTCAATATTCTTAGTCTTCCGCGCGGACAGCCGCTGCTGGTGGCGTAGTTTAGCCTTGTCAAGAAGGATATCCACCTCACCAGCATTGCCAAAATTCGGTCGGTTTCGGGCGCGACTAAGACATTGGCGAACAACTGACTTTGCCTCTGCAGTTGCGCTGAAACCGAGTTGTTTAAGCTTCAGGTTCAGTATTTCTTGCAGATCATCATCAGTGAAATCCTCGAAGTCGAATGCGGCGCTCATTGGAAAACGTCGCGAGAGGCCTTCATTCACTGTCTGAAACATTCTTTCCATCGCGTCCCTGTATCCCAGAAGCAGGACACAGCGATCGTCGCCGGGGACGCTTTGCACTTCTGCAACCAAAGTGTCGATGACCGCGGTTTTGAATATATCTGGGCCCCTGCCACCGTCTACACTTGAGGACGTGCCACCTAGCATGTACGCTTCGTCGATGACTAGAACTTTGCCAAGGGTGGAGGCCAGAATGCCTTTCGTCGCGACCTCCGAGCCCCCAATGACGTTGCCAATGAAGTCAGATGGGTTTTTGACGACAACTGACAGAGAAACAGGAGTCAGTCAACGGAAAGCCCTATGTGAAGATAGATAGCTTGCGGGTCAAGTATTACCTTCTCCGTTTGAAAGATATCCCATGTCAGCCAGGAGCCTCCCGTACAGTTTTGCGACCGTGGTTTTGCCGGTACCTGGATTCCCGACGAAGACCTTGTTGAGCGAAAACTCCACCATGGGCTTTTCCTCCAGCTCCCGTTGGTAATTAAAGGCGACTGTGTCGAATAAGGCTTGGACAGACTGTTTTACGAGGCGAAGACCTGTCAGGGCTTGCAGCTTGTCCCAAGTGGCGTTCTTCTTAAGCACTGTGCGCGGGTCTGGACCGAGAAGATCTTCCTTCGTTAGAAGGAGATCGTCGGTGAGCTTTTTTGATCTCCGTTCTCGCTGCAGTCGTCTTGCCTGACGCTCTGTGATACGCGCGAAAACATTGTGGACGGTACGGGCGTTCCCAAACCCTTCACGACCGCGGCCGCGACCGACACGCCGTGCGACAATGCGCATGTACAGTCCATCCGGCCCATCGTCCACCCTCATTCGTCCCTTATACTTCTTGTTCATGTGATGATGGAGAATGGTACGCAGTTCCTCATCTGAATAGTCCTGGAACTGCAGTTCAATAGGGAACCTGCTGGGGATTCCGGGATTGTGGGCAAAGAAGCTCTCCATATTCTTGTTGTATCCGGCAAGGATGAATATGACCTTTCCAGTCAAATTCTCCACCTCTGCCAACAGGAAATCAAGAACCGAGCTACCCCCCGCGTTGTTGCCGGATGTCAACTGATAGGCCTCGTCGATAAACAGGGCTCCCCCACCGTTCGACTTTATTTCGTCAAGATGTTTCTGGCACCCGGAAACGCCGCCGTTTGCGAGCTTGGAACCCGATGTCTCGATGAAGAAGCTTCCCGGGATGGCACCAACAGAGCTGAGAAATTGAGCATACAGCCGCGCCACCGTAGTCTTACCTAGAGGGACATGGTTAATATTCGGAAGAAATCAGCACCGAAATACTACACGAACCTGTTCCTGGGTTGCCAAGGAGGGCGGCCCCGAACCGCTCTTCCAACAGACTTGCCCCCTGCCGAACGACCACATCCACCTTGGCCTTGATGGCAAGAAAGCTGTCCTTGACGCTTTCGAGTCCGACCATGTCCATAAGTATGTCCAGGGCTGTGTTTGACTGGCCTTCTTCCGTCTTCTGCCTCTCCCACTCGTCTCGTGCAGCCGACTCGAGGGTGACCTTTTCTGACTCATCATTATCGTTATCAGTCCTACCAGCTGAGTCCGTCGTCTGGGCTGATTGGGGGGTACTGAGGCGATTCGCGGCCGCAGTCAGGTTCTCAAGTTCCTTTTGCTTTTTGGCAAGAGCGTCTTGATGATCCTGGATCTTTTGTTTATTGGCCAGGAGCTCCCGCTGCCTTTCGATTCTGTTTTGGATCTCCGCAAGTTGCTTCGCATGCTCTAGCTGGATCTTCCGTCGCTTCTCCTCCAGCTTGGCATCTTCATTTCTTTTCCGTTCAGCTTCGATTGCCTCCTCGAGACAGGTCGGGCAGACCTTGGGCTCTCCTCGGAAGCATTGCCAGAAGTAATCGTGACTTTTGGGGCAGGTCTTATGCATGGTCATAGTGCATTTCATCCTCTTGTGATCCTGAACGCGGTGACACCGTCGAATACATGTGTGAATCTGACATGGGAGTAAGGTCGAGCTATTATCCCCATTTGAGTCAGCCATAGAAGCAATACATTTGGATTGAACGTCAACACACCATGGATCCGAACATCCTCCATCAGGACATTCCTTTTCGAATTTCTCAGGCGACTGCACGACGACCATGCGGTCTGGATGGTTCTCACATTTGAGGGGAACACCATCGTATACCTGACCATGGGCCTGGAGCATCTCAAATAGAGGCTGCCACGTGGAGTGTCCTTTTCGACTAGCTAGGAATGTACTCGCGTTCCCAATCATCACTAGGGCGTTTCTTGCCCGGGAGAGGAGAACATTGACACGCTCTGGAGCGGCCATGAAACCAATTTCCCCTACCTCATTGCTACGCGTCAGGCTTGCGATCACAATGTTCCTCTCTTCACCCTGGTAATTATCTGTCTGGGTTACTCTCTGCCGGGTAGATTAGAAGGTTGCCGCGCTTACCTATGGTTGATATGCGAATAGGATTTCTAGTCGCCTTTGTACTCCCCGGGATCAGAAGACCGGCCTGTATGAGATCATTCGCATCCAGGTCGTTCAGTACTGGGTCATTGGTTTTGCTCAGCTCCGTACGTAGTAAAGACAGCTGGCCCAAGTACGGTGTTAGGATCACTATGTCGTCCGTGCCGTACCCTTGCTGCCCGAGGTACTTGACAACCTTTAATGTCATCTCCACCTCGAATGGATTCTGCTTGCTTGCCTTCATAGTTGGGTCCCTTCTTTCGGCATATTCGTGAAGTTCACGTTCGGGGTGGCAGTGATTTACAAATACGACGTCACTTTGGAACCCACGGAGTGAGGGTCGCTTGCACGTCCTCTCCGAATCCTGTAAGTCCGGATATGTCAGATGGCGGACAAGTCGGGATATCTCCGGGCGCATGCGATGTTGTGTTGTTAGGGAGTTGTGCGGATAGCCCTTGGAGATGAGTCGTTCGAAAAGGGAGCGGTTGAGGTCCAGTCCATCGCCTTTTTCGACAGACAAGTTGTAATTGTTGATCTTGGGGCGTAATTGCTTATGGTCCCCGATTAACACCAGCTGCTGTGTGTCCAGAGTCATGGCTGTCAGGATGTGACTTTCCAGGATCTCCCCGGCCTCCTCCACAATCAAGACGCCAGGTTTAGCGACCCGCAAAGCCGTTGCATATCGGGCGGCCGCGTTTGTTGTGCATGCCACAATTCGTTTATTTTCGAGAACAGCGCAATGTCGCTTATGATAAAAGTATTCATCCAGGTCCTTTGAGATATCATGACATCTGTTGACAAGCTCAACTAATTGAGCGGATTTGTCACGAAGAATGTTCCTCTGCCAGGTCTCTACCAACTCCCGGCGCTTGGAAGGTGCCATTTCCCAGATATAAGCGTGCTGAGGACTGAGGAGGTCGCGGAGAGTACCCGCGTCCCGCCCATTCCGCCATGCATCCCACAGATAGTGTTTTCCAACACTTCTACCATGTCTTCCAATGCGTCGCATACCCATCGGCTCTTCGGGCACGGTGAATGCGTCAAAGAAGGTGCTGTCTTCGGAAAACTCTAGGTATTCGAGCATGTCATCTTTGGAAATAGAGTCACGGTTGTACTTTTCGGAGTAAGATTGCAGCTCCTTGAGTACTTCGTCTAGCTTTTCCCTGTTCTGGTTCACAAAGGACCACGAATCGACGCCGGACATGCCTCGACTCTGCTCAAAAAGTCCGAGCTCCTTGGTACGTGACGTAGATTTGGAACCGAGCCGTACCATGGACGTGCTTGGGATGCCGATGTCAAGGAGGTCTTCCAGGAACTGATCTAGTGCATGGTTCGTGTAGCAGATAATCATCAGGGTCTTATCTGTTTTATCATGTAGGACCTTGGCAATCAATGCACCAAGAAATGACTTCCCAGTTCCTGTGTTGGCGCTTGTTAGCCCTTGACATAACACTTGGAAGAGTGGATGCAAATTCACCAGGTGGCCCTTGGATCGTGCTTATGCTTTGCTGCAGACCGCTCAAGAGAGACTGAAGCTGTGAATCGTCCAGAGATATGTTCTTCTTGGTATCGATAATCCGATTAAGCGACTGGCCCCTGCTGGTCCGTATTTGTTCGATGATAGTTTCCAGATCTCCATCGAATGTCAGCCGCTCCGGCGAGGGAGCTTGCGCAAGCAGTATCCTTGACAGGGGGTATTCCATCACTGACTGCAATCGTTGAAGAATCGGCTCATATGCAAAGATTGGAGTATTGACAATCACGAACGTGAACAAAAACCCCATCTTGGCGCATGCAAGAACGCGGTGGAGGGCAGAGTCACCTTGTATGCTCAAGGCGAGTGTCGGGATGTCGTCTGTGAGATCTGATGACCCACGATCTAAAGAAGCAAATCCGACGACCTCCTTCTTATTTAGCAAGCACCCAAATGACTGGTGCTTCAGAAAGTTGGGACTATCACCCAGTAGCTGCCCACGTTCATTCTTGGACAAAGGGGATAAACGGGGTATGCCGTTTGTGCATTTGAATTGAACATTACAGGTCCTTCGGCGGTTTTCCTCCTCACCACAGCCAATTCCGCTAAAGCGAAGTCTATCGATGGGCAGGGCAGACCTTCTTCCCTTTTTCTGACCACGAGCAAGCTGGAGGTCATTCTTCAGCTCTGCCAGCAAGTCTTCTCTCAACAGGCGGAACTGGTTATCGTAATGAGCGACCGGTCGTTCGTCCGCCGGAAGCTGGTAGATGTCTTCCATACGGCGGTAGAAGGGCCTCTGTGTCGCAGCGATCTCATCGGGTGTTGGCAGAATGGAGATGTTACGAAAGCACTCAAAGTCGTTGTCATGTCTGCCGCCGGGTCGGTAGTCATCCTTCACGTCTAGTCTAGTTGTGAGGGTCTTCAAGATAGCGTCAATGCGATAACCGATCGTGCGGATCTCAAGGGAGAGTGAAACGAGGAATGTCCGGGCCCGCGAGATTTGCTGGGCAGTGGCAATTATTTCAGAGGCACAGCCCTGCGTAGTGATAAGTTTGAGAAGTAACCAAGCAAAGCCTAGCTCAGCCTTCTCATTGAGCTTCTTCTGGGTGTGGAGCTGTATAAGGGCATTCCAGAATGTAGGAGGTTGAGTGATTCGGGAGATAATCTGACGGAGAAATTGTCCACTCCCAAAATCCTCGATGGTTGGATGTTGTATGTAGCTGAGGAGCGGGGTGGCGTAATTGTGGATGAAGTCCAGCGATAAATCCAGACGGAAGCTGTTCTGGAGCGAATCGCTCAGAGGGGGAGAAGCAAGCACCCGTTCGATACAGCGTAAATGATCATCTTGGGCACAAAGAGCTTCTAAAAGTAATTTGGCATCACCTGGTTTTGTCACCTGTCTCTTTCCCTTCTCAAGCAACAGCAAGTGCCTGGAAAGTTTGTCGGAGCGCGTCGCCATTGCACGATAGAAGCCACTTATGACTGATCGCAGGGAGGGAGTTGTGTGATGATCGAGAATGAGTGAGTCGAGCGCACAGCTGAGATAGCCAACGCCGGCCAGAGCCCCGCATGCAAGGGAGAGAGAGATAAACCAATGTTGGGTGAATGACGAGGCTGACATGTGACCGGTCACACCATTGACCGGGGTGCGATCGCGGGCCATGCGTCGGGACCCAACGAGCACTCCTCAATCTTGACTTTGCCCAACCCCGCCCAGTGTCATTGGTAAAAGGTCAGCTCAAGCAACCTTGATTCTCTCGAAAATAGCGAGTATTATCATGTGGAGGGTTTCGTCAGGTCGCTATCCACCCAAGCCTCGTGGTGCTCGGCGTGGCTGGTCGGGTGTCAGACAACATGGGAACAGACGAGACTCAGTTGTCAAATCCCCAGCGCCCCCATATGGTCCTCTACTGGTAGAAATTGGCAATACCGAACTTGAAAGGTCAGAGGAATGCCCCCAAATCGCAGACTGCGAGGATGTCAGTTCGTACACATGGCTGGGTCGAGCTGCACCATCGATTCTCATACCCGGTACGTTTCCCACCTTCTATCGGCGGCTCTGGAGCGATAATAGTAATGGAGGTCAATCTACAAGGCGAACCGCCCGTCTGGACCCCTGGAACTGAAGACCGCCAGCTGGAACCCGATCGGGGGGAGTATTTTCGTGACCCTAATGCGGCCAGGTATCCTTCGTATCCGTGGCAGGCTGCGTTCGAGGCAATCAGCAGAGAGAGTCCGGACTATGATCTCGCCGATACTGATATAGTGACCTGCTCCAGTACTCTCGGGAATCTCACCCGGTTTGCTCGAGGGGTCGACAAAGACTTCAGGTTCATAATGGAATTGGTTGGAGACAGCGTGTTCTTCATCCGAAGAGAGAATTCACCCACAGATTTGATACCGGATGTCCGTGGTTACGGTCATACATTCCTGGACCAATATACAACGTGGGGGCCGGGGCTTGCTGGCTCCGAGTCACACCAGCGGATAATAAAGTATACCTTTGGAGGCCTACATCTTCTTGTTCGGTTCGAATCGGATGGCTATATTCCAAAAGTCCCCCAAGAAAGATTATCCAGTAACCAAGAGACAGGCAGAAGCAGCTCATCTGGGGATGGGGACACCGACATTGTTAGCCTGGTAGCAAGGCTTGAAGGAGACCACGGACGCGATCCTGTTGACGACTCCGGAAGGCTTAAGATTCATGGGGGTGGGCGACGGATAGGCCAGAGCGATATTATCGATATCAAAACTCGGTCGATGGTTGACTTCAAGACAGGGGCAATCAAAAAAGAAATTGACATGACAGACCTGACCCCTCGTCTGTGGGTGTCCCAAATCCCGACCCTGATTGTGGCATATCATAACCGCGGCCTGTTTGACGATATCCGGGTACAGGACGTGCGAGACGAAATAACTCGCTGGGAACGAGAAAATGACGAGATGCTGAGGCGAGTGGCTTGGTTGCTACGCGAGCTGATGCACTATGCAAAAAGTTCAAAGACTAGGCTTGAAGTTTGTCGGTCTGGTGCAGGGCCTATCCAAATACGACGAGTCACGGGTGATAGTCCTATGGCTCTAGCGCCAGAAACGAAGGCAAAGTGGACAGGAAGAGATAGTCCGGACGGATCCAACCACACCTGCATATTATCGCGTGACAATAACTGTTCAACCCAGCTAATTGAATCCGATAATTCAGACCCGGAGTCTGGTTATGATGCGAGGGACTAGACAGGCTGTCCAGTCGATGACGCTGAGAGCATCAGAGCCATGAGGCATAGTACACAGGCCGGAGGCATGGGGAATCTATCTAGCTTGGCTTGTTCTGAACTACCCATTGCGTAATAGCTTTGAATAACTGGTCGTTCACGGTTACTTAATCTGTCAATAAGATACCGCCCACCCACATGTTGTCTGTCGTACTGGACTTCACCTATATTGTGCTGACCGCATTTGAAGTGTATAGTAGGAATACCACAAGTAGGAGCTCATTGTTTTGGCAATTCAAAAGCACATGGCAACAAACGTAATTTGGCAGAAGGGCGATGGGACCAACGGAGCTAAAATACGTTTGGTGTCCGAAGGGCGGGACGAAAAGGATCGAGATTACCCGTGGACTCACTAACAGGATGATTCCACAAACATGAACCATGTAACACAGCGCTGATATTTTTTACGCCCACAGCTGTAAGCAGATGCTGATTAGCACTGATCTTGACTATGTGATATAATTCACCGACATGAATGGTTGTCATGCGACAAAATAGGACTCAAATCTGGGTTGCAAATCACCCTTCATATATTTATTCATGCAACATGCCTCTCCATGGTGATTCTCATCGAGTTTGCCTGCTTGCCCCCGGGAACATTCTGGTATATCTTGTCGGTCAAGGTTGCAACTCATTAGTCTATCAATGAATTTAACCATGTATGTCAGATATACAAAAGGAAGAATATTGCCAGGCCCCTTGTAATAAAGACTGGCGACATGAAGATACGTATGATTGCACGAAGCTCAGAGCTGGCAGAGCAATACTTTGATCGTATACTATCTGGGGAAGTGGTAGTATTAGGGAATGCACGGACCGCAACTTCATGTAAGGCTTAGCATTGCTGGTTTGGGTGTCTAGTACCATTTAGTAAGATTTACATCCTGACATATTAGAATACGGGCAGTGGACTAAGCAGCTAAGGGGAGTGTAGGAGCCAAAGGGAGCAATGATGACGACGCCCCGCTGATAAGCGTTAGATATAGTAATCGAATGATATTGTATTAGGCAAAATACTACACGCCGGTCTGTTCGCTCTACCTGATAGCCGGGTACTAGGTAAGAGTGCGAACCAGAGTTAAAGAATATAATTACTAAGAGGCAGGGAAACCATGGCTGGAAAGCTTTTCAGTTAGGAAAGCTTAAAGTATCACCAGGACCTTTCCATATTTTGGAACCTAACTACATCAGCTTACTATTTATTAAAATTAAATTACTGTTCATTACAGGCATGCTGCATAGCTAAATCACCCACACTATCTGTGTTCTGTGTGAGCCTAATCACTGTCATCATCCATGGAATCATTGCTGCTATCCTCAGCCCTGGATGCCTGTTCTGTGAATTGCAGAACCGTCCCACCCTGGTGAACCTGCCACCTGATTAGAGCCAGGACGTGGCACAGCGCGGCTTCCCTCCCTTCGGACGACTGGAGGCAGAACCATTTCGTACTATGCATATAGGCAAACACGTTGCCATCTCCACGTTGGACCACAGCTGTCTGGGCTGCTTCACTCTCCGCATCCAGGTATTCCTCATACCCGGTGTTGAACTTGAAATTGATGAACCGTACGAAGGCGTTGGTCCCGACGATAAGAAAAACACTGCCCGCATGAGTCAGCACCGGGGAGTTCGAAGCCAGGAGCTCCGAGGAGAACTTTACTCTTGATTTAGAAAATCCCGATTGGCTCTCCATGCAACCAGCGCCTCACCGAGGTATTGGGCCAGTGTCTCGTTTGATACCCTCGGCATGGACCTCCCGGTGCGCTCCTCGATATACATGGACTTGAACGCCTTCTTGGCTTCAAGCAGGGCAAAATATGGGTGTCGCGTGGTCCAACCGAGATCCCCGCGGGTCATCCAGCAAATTCCACCATCATCCTCAGCTCTTATATCGGTCTGCCCAGCTATACGGGCGATGGATGCTCGGCGCTCGATACGCGGTCGTGCTTCACGGGATCCGGTTGCGTCCTGTACCAGACAAAGGTTGAGGGCAAACTGGAGGAAAGAGAGGAGCAGGTGCACTGTCACATCCTCAGGCTGGGTCCGTCGAGCATCATACTCATCCTCGTCAATGTCATCCCATTGGGGTTCGAAGTCGGATGAAGACGGTTGGGTGGGCGATGAAGATCCCAGAATGGCGCTGGTGGAATTGACGTAGGCATCCCGCGGAGGAGGCCGCCGCTGGCGGCGCGGATGGACTCTCGTACTGGGGAGGCTATCCCCACGGGATGCTCGGGCCAGCGCGACCCAAAAGAAACCACCCGGCAATCGCAAGAGGTCTGAATCGGTTGTATCGTACAGACTGGGCGGGGTAGCCATGAGAACCTGGGCCCAGTAGTGGTCCAGTTCGAGTGCCCGGGGCCCCTCTGGGTGACAGACCGGGCAGCTTTCATGCTCCGCGAAGAGAATGTCCAGGAAGGACCGTTCGGGGAGGGTTATCAACCGATAGCCCAGCAGATGCCGCAAGGTCCATCTGCTCGCAGGCTTCGTCAGTTCCGTTTCCGTGAGTTGGGCCAGAAGACGCAGGTCCCCATGCTGTTGCGAGAGCCTCGCGAACTCTTCGGGCGTCCGAGCCTTATACATCTGACTCATCGTAGTGGGAGGTTGAACCGTGGGAGAAAACCCCCGCTTGCTTCAAAATAAACCAGTAAGGCGGGCGACGGGGCATCGATAACATCAAAAATAAACTAACTGTACGCCTCCTCCGTTCGCTAGAAATAGAGGGTCGTCAAAATGCTGGAAGGAGAAAGCGTTGGGTTGGTAGAAACGTTGAGAGCACGGCTTGGCCCTGAGGAAGGAGTAAACAACTAACTAATCGCCCCTCACCGTTCCTTGGGTTTGCGGGGAAAGCGGGCGGTGTGGCTGAGGTCAGGAGCAAGCGGCTGGTGGCGGTGCCTGTGGCGCGGGCCCTCTCCTCTTCCGTAATCCCTCCTCCCTCCTGCCTTCTCTTCTCCCTCATTCTCCCCATCTCCCATGAATCCTCCTCGTGCGCTTCTTCTTCCATCCCCTACACCCCCTTCTCCCTCTCCTCACCTCGGACACTACCACGTCAGTGGATTCATGCCCTTTGCGGGTCCTCCCCCCTTTCTGATGAAATGGTGGATGGACGCGTGGGAATGCGCCCAGCTGCCCCGGACTGTCCCAGCCCGGACGCTACTTCCATCAACAACCTCCTGCGGGCCAACAGCCGAGAACGGCTGTACGTGCTTCCGATCTGCTGGACGCTGCGGCAGCCGCGCCTCCTGGGCTGTCACTTCACCCTCGAGAAGATCCGGTGGGGCAAAGGAGACCCCCCATCGAAATCGGTGGTCCAGATCCTGCGGGACCAACACCCGGCATATAAAAGCCCCATCTACGCGATCGCTCAACTGACCCTTCCCGGCACCTTGGCCGCGAAGAAATGCGATGTGGCGAACATCCTGCGCTGCTACAATCTTTTTTCGCTCGGGTACAGTGTCCCCCCTCCCCGGTGGGTCCCGTCCCCCGACTGACCCCATCCACAGCCCGGACAGCAGCCTGTCGTTCTCGTTTGCGCAGCGAGAAGCCGCCCTCCTCCCAACCGACGGCATTTTCGCCCCTCCCGGCGCCCCGCCAAGTCTGGCCTACATCACATTTGACTTCATCCAAACCCTCCGCAAGAAGACCGTGTACCGTCCGCCAGGTGGGAGGCGAAATCGGCCGGTCGTGAATCTTCACCAGAAAAGGCTGCGATCGCTGGAGCCCCCGAATCCCGCTGAGGATCCCTATCTGATCGCGATGCTCATTGCCCTGGCCCAGGCCCAGCGGCGCCAGGCGGATACAGGAGAGCGATATGACGGCCAAAGCACCGCCCATCGACAACCGCGAGCCCGGACCGCGAGTGCCATGGATGGTATGGTGCCCAGGGCCCCCTGCTTGTGCGGCCCAGAGATTGGCAAGACAATCCAGAGGGCAGTCCAATCCTTTCAAGTAAGTCATGGTCCGTGATTATGGTGGGAATCCGGGTTGACTTGTTTACCGCAGGTCACCGTGCTGGCAACCGCCGGTACAGTAACGGAGTGTTTCTATGTCTACACCGCTACGATTCCAACTGAGTTTCTCGATCGATTGGATGCGCCTGCGCAGCCCTTGCGCAGTCTCCCGGTTCCAGTGAAATACTTCCGCATCCCTCTAATGCCAGCGAGGAAAGCCCTGGGCAAATTACACCACCTGGTCTGTAACGGTACATGTCCCTTGTGTGTCGAAGAGGTACATGCCGGCTCTGGCCGCGCAGACTGAGAGAGAATTCCAGAAGACCATTCCCTCCTTGTCGATCAACCCCCTTCCAGGACGCCGGCAAACATCATCCGTCATGTCAGCGAGCCCAGCTCTTTTACCCAGCGTCAGCCCGCGCCCCCAGGATAGTCTTCTTCTTTGCCTCTCTTTTCGAAGGAGGGAAAGGTAGAGTACTCAGCTCCGACATTCGCGACATTCATTTCAGTGCGCGAAAAGATCCCCTTGTTGAGCAGTGGAGACGGGAGCCCAGTGGAGACATTGATCCATCCCGCACAGCTCTGAGTGACGTGTCTGGGATGCGGTCGAAGGCTTCCTATCTACCATGCGGGGATAGTAACGGATGCCAACATACACACTGTGAAAAGCATTTACGAGGAGCGAGGTCTATGGCACCTGTTGCCCAAATTGCAATGGTGTCAAGCGCCAGTGTGTCTTGAAACAATACCGTTGGACCCAATCGTAGAATCGACCGGATGTACATATTCCACACCACGGTCTCTTCTCCCTCTCGCCTGTATTCAATCCGGAGCATGACCACTGGATTCCAAGCCGGCCCTAGGGACCCATGTGACGGGCGTTCTTCCCCGTGAGTCTCCGGAGGCGACGGCCTTCCGACCCGATCTCCCTCTTGTTTGCCCACCCGCCGGAAGCCCAGCGAGCTGGCCACGTACGCCAACCCTATGCCGGTGCACATGGCCCAGTACGCGACGCGATAGCCCGGCAGCAAGCATGCCTCCAAGAGCGAGGCAGAGTCATCGTGCCCGTGGTGGACGGTGGCGGACGCCGCAATGGCGGCAGTGAGGGCCAGTCCCACGGAATTCACCAGTTGGGAGATGGTGTTGAACACGCCGCCCGCGAGAGCCTGCGGGAAGGAACGAGAGATGACCAGGCTGGAGACGGTCTAGAGCACTAGAGCAGTCTCAGGGTCATCGCGATAAAGGCTGCCGTGCAGTACATCCAGGCCAGATTGGCGATATAGGCACTGGCATACGGGGGCCTACGCTAAGCATGGGAGGGGATAACATCCCGTAGTATAGGGCGCGGGCCCGACGGGGGCCCGGAGGCCCCCACCCAACAGGTTGGCCAGCCTACACTGGCTTCACAAGATCCGACATTATGTACATCTGGATCGGGTCTGCCACTGAGAGGGTCTCTGAGAGCATCCATACCAACCGCATGAAAGAGATGGGTGACGTGGCTCCACGACCGCGGCACCGCCCATCCCAGTCGCTCCTCGTTTCTTTGTTCTCCGGCCTTCGCCTCACGCTTTCACCATCCAGCATGAGGTATAAAGACCATATCCGCCCCAGTCTCCTCCAGCTCCCGTACCAGATACCCGGTCTCTGCTCCAGTGGATTCCCTCATGGCCTCCCTCTCCCCCGCCCAGGCGATCGCCGCCGTGACTGCCGCCCTGGCCCAGCTGCCTCCAGCGGAGTCGATCCCCGAAAGCGACCGCCTTCAGCTTCTCGGAGTTATGGACCAAGTTCGCGTTGCCATGGAGCCGCCCATTCTGACCGCTCGCAACCTCTGTTTTGCAGTAAGATCCGGCATCCACCCCGCGGCAGAAACAGACTGACGTAGCCCTGTCAGCATTACGGCCTGGTGGGCATCCGGGGGCGGTTTCCCCCAGACCATCGGGCAGTTGGCGGTGACGGCCAAGGGTGACGAGAAACTCCTGGGTTTGTAGTGGCTCAGTATATCGATGGAGACGGAAACTCCGATGTGTGCGGTCAGCCATTGACGGTTCTTCTGTAGGGCGCATCCTTCGTCTCCTGGCTGCCAACCACCTGGTCATCCAGGCGGCCGATCAAACCTACCAGCCATTGCCGCTAGCCCTGGGGTTTACCACGGGATCCCCCTTGGCGGAGGTGATCAAGCATTTGTTTGGCCTCCCTGACTCCCCCCAATGGCAGGAGATCGCCAATGGCTAATGGGTGATCCAACAGCTATACCAATATGAGGGCCTCGGCGTTCTTGGATGAATACCTCGCATCCCACGAGTACCGGAACCCCGAAGATGCCTGGAATGCCCCCTTCCAGTGGGCCTACCAGACCCAGGAGCACCACTTCGCCTGGCTACAAACCCACCCGGAGGACCAGCACGCCTTCAACGTGGTCATGGGATTGAACCGCCAGCTCGATGGGGCCCAGTGGTTCGATGTTTACCCGGTCGAGGACAAGCTTCGGGTCTCGCCCCATCGGGTGCGCCTGGTCGATGTGGGCGGCGGGCTGGGCCACGATGTCGCGCGATGCAAGGCGCGATTCCCGGACATGCCAGGCAAGCTCGTCGTCGAGGACCTGCCCGCGGTGATTCGGGAGATCCAAACCCCCCTGGGGGAAGACGTGGAGGCCATCGCCTGCGATATGTTCGCCGCGCAGCCCGTGCACGGCGCCAAAGCGTATTACTTGCGGACCGTTCTTCACGACTGGCCCGACCAGCAGGCGCTCCAGGTTCTGGGCCGTATCCACGAGGCCATGGCGGAAGATTCGGTGCTGCTGGTCAACGAAAACACCCTGCCCGAGCAGGCTGCGCCGGCCGGCTCGGTGGCGGTAGATATCCTGATGATGGAATTGTATGCATCTCTCGAGCGCACGGAGAAACAGTGGATCGACTTGCTGCAGCGAGCCCACTTCACGGTGGTCAAGGTGTGGCGGGCGGAGTCTCAAGGAGTCGGGTCGCATGCGTTGTACGAGGCGGTCCCCGTTGGTAGAGCCCTATAGAGAGCCCCGGTCATGTTGAGAATCAAGGCCCGCATGGTGCTACCTCAAGCTTGTGCCCAGATATAGTAGCTCCGCGACAGGGTATATGCAGACTAGACAAATTTGACAGTGGTTTCTACAACATAGGCACTTTCTTTTAGGACTTTGTAAGGAACAGCAAAATTCGACATTTTAAAGACGGCCGGACGGCTTCCACGTGAGCATCCTGGATCGAGTTGCGGACCAAGAGATTCCGGTCTGAGCGAGCGCCCGACAGTCCCGAATTGAGGGCTGGTCGCCTCAGCTTGCGACCAGAGGGTTGGCAGGATGCGATGTGGGTGCTCAGCACGGGGATGCCACCGACTAGACGTTGGCGTCATTCACAAAGGACCACTGGGGAACAGAGATCAGAAGAAAAACGGTGGATTAGAATAGTAAATATCTGCAAATAGAACAAGAAACATTGAGGATCCCATCGCCTAATTCATCCAGGGCGAGTGCGACATCCAGCCTTTCCCCGCAAGGCGCCCCCCCAATTCACGGAACTGTGCCAGCCAGCTCATGTCGATTCCTCATATCCCCCAGCTCGTGGAGCGGCATATGGCCGGTCAGCTCTTTGGCCTGCACGGTGGATCGATAGGCGGTGGTGTGATGGATTTGCGACATAAATGCCGGGGAGTTTTGGAGTCGGATGCGCTTCCGTCGTTCATTGAAGCCATAGCCCAGCGAGGCCATCGCCAGCAGCCCCAGCGGGACCCCGACGCCCGCGCCCACGGCCGCCAACGTCGCTCGGCTGACGTGGTCGCCATCGTCCGTGCCACTGCTGCTACTGCTGCTGGTGCTACTGTTGTTGCCAGTGGTGCTGTTATTGCTGCTGTCGTTGCTGCTGCTGCTGCTGCTAGTGCTATTACAGGTGGTATTGCTCGTTGTGATGTCGCTGTTCAGGGTGTATTGGGCCAAGTAGGCCTTGCCGGCGATGGGCGTGCCCGTGGCCACTTGGATCGGAGAGACGCCATCCGCGCAGCCAATCGACTTGGTGCCATTCGAGACGATCGAATTGGGACAGTACAGCATCTTCCCGTTCACGTCGCTGTACAAGATGAGGGAGCATGCGGTCCCCCACGCGGTGGTAACTATAAGGGTGGTCAGTGAGTCAGATGGTCAAGGGAATCGCCAGCGACAGGGCCGGGCATACTGCCATGGCAGACATCATCGCAGACGGAGGTCTCGTTCCAGTTCTGGGACGTGCAGGCTCCCCGACCGAGCACATAGGGCTGATGCATGGAGGTGCACAGGCCGTTGGACAGGCAAATGGAATTCTCATTGCAGCAGAACGAGTCTCCGTCGTCGGAGCATGGTGTGTAGTTCTCGGCGACGTTGCCCTCGGGGAAGTAGCAGCTGGTGCTTGCAGCCAGGCGCCCCCAAAGGGCTACCAGCGAGAGGCGATAGAACCACCGGTCGACTCCCCGCATTGTCTTCGTCACGCGTGCCGACTGGGTTGGAGACGGATGGTGTTCGAGGCCCAAGACGGGTGTGCCATGTGCCGTCCGGGGGAGGGGGGAAGGGTTGAAGGCGTGAGAAGAAGGGGCGGGACGAGGGGGATTTTTCCTCGGGCGAAATGAAATGGGCGCCTCACCTGATCTCCCTAGCCTAGCATTGAGGCCACTCTCCCCGGCTGCTGGCGATGCCGCCATTCAGGTGGGGGCCGCCGCGGGTGGGGGCCGAGCTGCCATGAAGCCTGAAGACTGAGATGTCTGTCTAATGAAGGGGATGATGGGGATGGCACTAGATTCCCGACCCGACCAATCCAGGGGGCCGCCCCCAAATGGCCACCGCCAACTAGCGTTGACTACTCGACTAGCGCTGATCAGGGGGGTCTTGGCGAGGTCCATGAAGATGAATGAACTCCTGGAAGGTCAGTGCACGGTGCAGCCCAGAAACTGGAACCAGGGGGGTCAGGAAAGCATCGGGCACGTAGCGGTCTGTCTCCTATGTATGTTGATCCTCGGGAGATTTGTCTGTTGCAACTTGCAAGTCTGGATTAGGTCTTCAGATCCTAAGGTGTCTGAGCAGGCGTCCGTTGGCCTTTGGCTGGACCACTGAAGAGGAATAAATACCCTACTGTTGGGAGGGGGGACCACTTTTCCGAGGGCCCAGATGAGTTTTTCGGACTTGCCCTCATAAGGTACTGTGATGACTGCATTATCATCAGAAAACCACCAGCCAACGGGCTTATGTATGTTGAGGCTTTCGTACCTAGGGTGACCGACCACCTGCGTGAACACGCGCCGGAGGTCTTGACATCTCGTGGGTCCGTCTGTGGAGACTTGAACTGATTAGAGTTTGCAGACTGACAATGCCTTTCGGGGGGGGGGGGTTCTCTGTTGGCAGATGGCACAGTGACGCTAAGGATGGGCCGACATTAAGAATGAGTTGCAAGCGATGAGGGCCTGGAGGCAGCCAAGGAACGAGGATGGCCGCGAGCAATACCTAGGATAGCTGTGATCCCCATACCTTTCTTAATAATTAGTTTCATCAACGTGTTTGTGATGATAGGAGCTGGCTGCGGCCGTCGCCAACGGCATCCTATATCTTGGAGGTAATTTCTGACTGGGTTAAGGGAACTTTTTTTGATATGAGTGGGCGGAAGCTTGCGAATGGGACATATGGCTGCTCTCTGGCTGACGGTTACCCGGGCTGGGTTGGGGCTTATCTCCATGGCGGTCTTGGTGAAGATTAAACCCGCCTAGAGTGCCGTGATTGAGGGTGAGAAAGATTCAGGAGACAGTGAGAGGGTGCCAAAGTAACAAGTGGACGTTGGAAATCAGACGCAAAAGTAGAGGGCCATTATCCCATGTTACCATCGATCAAGCATTTGAGTGGAAGGTTTTATTGAGGATTATTATGTATAGAGGTAAGCCCGGTTCCTGCATCCACGTAGTCAAACTTTATCTTGATGACTGATAGTAGCTGGCAGACAAATCCTCGCTGCTAGTAAAATAGTTGTAGCCGGCCTTTGTATATCAGTGGATCTTCTTCTGTTTGTTCCTCCATCATTTAAAGTGTAATTGGTGAATCCATTGAGAGAAGAGGCCCTGGGCCACGGCACTATATATTGTATAAATCCAGACCTTGCCATAGGCTGGGGAACCAGGAGAAGCACACTGGCAGAGAGGAAAGCAAGACTATAGAAACTATAATAATATGCACTATTCCTGGGCTGAAGACTAGTGTATACTGATGACGAGAAGATGGATGAATTTCCCGAGGGGACTCCCGCGCTATCGGAGCAGGTCAGGTGACCGAGACACGTGCTCTGCCGCTGCTGGCCTTGTTCACTTGTCCTGGATCTTTCTCTTCCTCTTCCTTTTCTTCCACTAACTTCCTACTCTCCTACTACGGAGTACATCCTCATCGCATTCATTACTATTCTCATCAAATTACCACTTGGACTGTCCTGTCGACGCCATATTATCATGTACAAGTTCCACCGCAGTTCCTCCGCAGCTCCGCGGACACCAGCGGCGACCTGCCCGCTGCGAGCTGCGCCAACTGCGTGATTGCCAAATCACCCAGCAGGTCCCCCGACGCAACCTTGACCCCGACCTCCCGTTGGAACCATGTCTTCAGGTCCACCGTGACCACCGAATCAACCCCATATGATGCCAGCGACCGCTGCGTATCGATCGAGCCTTCTTGCAGACATTCGGGTTGCTGGCACCGGATATGCTTCGTCCAGTCAACCCACCAGCCTAACTCTAGCCGGCGAATCTTCTCCTTAGATGGAGCCACTGGCGTGCGGGATCTGCGGCTGCTCTGCTTTCGATTTTATGATACGGTTCGAGTGCCAGGAGGACATGCCTCCCCCGGCTGCATCCCGGACGTGTCAGTTCTCTCTTCTTGCCAAAGATTGATCACCACCATGCATGACGTAGGATCCACTGTGTCAGACCTCCTATCCTACGACTGGTTCACTCCCATGTGCAGAGAGACCCCGTGCCCAATCCCATCTCCAGGTGGACGCATGAGATCCGGCTGGATCAGGGTTGCAGCTGGCGGCATGCGAGATTCCTGTCAGGGGGCGATCATGCCCGCATTCCATCCTGCAATATACGCACTCACTGGCTGAATACAGAGGAATAAGATGAATTCCAGCCACTTTCCCACCACCTCCCCTTCCAAAAGATCCAGAATAGGGGCAACGCAAATACGGACAGCCTCCTCTATAGCATAAAGCACAATGCTTCTTGGGCCGGGAAATTATTAACTAGATGCTGGAAAAGTCTTCGCTCCATGCGGTGATAGAGCGACGTTTGTCTTTATCTATGTAGATCTTAGTCCGTTTCGTGCATGGTCATCAATATTATCAGCTGTTCCGCCACTGGCCAGGAGTAGATCCCCAGCTCCAGGATCCTGTGCTACGACTTGTGGAAGTGACAGTGGACAAATGGGGCAAATTGACCCTCTATAAACCCAGGTCCACTCTATAGCCACGGTGGCAACGGCTGTGCAAAGCCCACTCGCAGGTCCAGGCCATTCCAGACGGTATAGTACGCCTTCAACAGCGGGGATCCCACCAACCACACCGCGCGTCCTTCTCCCGTGGGATCCTCCAAAGGGTCGGTCGGATTGTTGAAAACGGCTTGACAGATGCCCGGCTGACCGGGATACTCTCCCAGGTTGAAAAGCTCCCGCGGGAGGATCAGGGGCGGACCGTTCCCTCCAATGGCGAAGGTCACGTCCGTTGCAACCGCGTCTAGGATGGGGCACGGTGCCCCCCATGCGCCAGCGGGATCAATCTGGGTGATATACGGGGAGATCTGCCGGTAGATCTCCTCCGCCGTCTGCTGATCGGGGGTCTGGAGAAAGGCCGTCCCGGTGTCCAGGGCCACGAGACCAGGAGCAAACGGGGCGGGCTGACCCCCCACGACGCCACTGGTATAGTTGCCGTTGGTGAGAACTGGCCGGTCATTGATGTACAGGCCTAGCAAGTCTAACACGTAGGCTTCGGAGAGAATGCTCACGTTCTGGTTGAGATTGGCATAGACAATGTCGCCGAGGAATTTCGATGGGTCAACTCCGCCTAGGGTCAGCTCGGCACCGTACACCGAACCGGGCACGAAATAGAACGAGAAGACGGGCTCCGCCAGTTGCCCGCGCGCGTACCACGACCAGAAGGTCGGAATTCCGTCCTCGGTGGACCGCGGCGCCACCCCCAAACCCATGATCCCGTCCATGGGCAGATCCTTGAACACGGATGGAAACTGCGTGCAAAGGACGATTAACTGGTCCGATGCGGTGAGTGCGCCCAGCCGGACCGTGTCACTGTTGACCGTGCAGTTCACGACTTCCGACTCGGACAGTGGCACGGTCGTGGCCCCCGTGCAGTATTCACCCACCATCCTTACGGCTGGCGCGGAAGAATATGACTGGGACTTGGACGGGTCGAACCGACGATGGTTGCCACAGTTGATGCAGTTCTTGTTGGGGAGGACCAGCTCAGTCGAGCCGGTGTCATACATGACCGTTCTACGTGCAGAAGCATCAGGACGATGTCAATCCGAGTACATGCGGAAACTACTCACAGAGTTTGCGGCGGAGTGCCGACCTGAATACTACTATACCACTGGCAGCATCCATCAGCAATGGGTCCAGACGGATTATGCGTGCGATGCTCACCTGCAGATCGGTATTCGCGATCCAGTCGCGCAGTGACACATTCTCGCGGCCCCGAGAACGGGAACGGACCCGCCGGCCGACATGGCCTTCCAGTTTGATGGTTGGGGGAGATGGGCGTACGGGACGGGCCTCGAGAGAATGGAATGCCAGGAGGAGGCTGGTAAGCCACAGGAGAAGATACCGCATCATGGCCGGCAGAGGACGGACGGGATGAAGACGCTCGTCCTGGGACGACCGCCGGGGATGGCCTTGCTTTATAGTCCCAAACCACCAGGCCATGCAAAGGCACCGTGATTGGCAGCCGTCGTCATGGCTTGCTGCAGGCCAGCCAGGTCATGCAGGTGGATGCTGCCTGGCGGTAGCTCTGCGCCTTCTCAACCGTGTTGTTCAAATTCCTCGATAAACCTGGCCATCCCCCTGCTCCCATCCCACCGTCTGGTGTTGTTTACTTACTTTGTTGGCTCCCCTCCAAAACACAGCACTCTGTCGTGTCACCTGGGAATGCTGCGATCTGACCAACATCGGCGATGCGGGACCCACACTCCTCTGCCGGATCCTGGCGGTCCTTCCGGTGCCCCGGCCGTCCCAGGAATGGCCTGTCCTGGGCAGCCCTGGCTGAATAGTGTTTGGGGGCCCTTTGGACTCCTGCCTCCGTGCAAGTGCCATCTCGTGAGAAATCGACGAGGGAATGCTGAAACCCCGCGTTGACAGCCATTCCTTAGACGCAGAGAGGCACGTCACCCCGGGGGAAACCAACAATGAGCCATGAAGCCGATTGGATAGCCCCGGGGATGGCTATCGTGATTCTGGCGATGGCATGGGCCGGCCAACATGCACCCCCGCTCTCGAAATCCCGGTCCAGCGAGGTCTGCCCGTGGTCCCAGCCGGAATGCTCCGGACGACCCCTCGCAGATGCATCGCAGCCCTAAGGCCGCCAGGTGTCTGTGACAGCCTGAGGCAAGTACCCCAATAGTGCCTAAGGCAGATCGCAGCCAGGGCGGTGAGGATTCTGCTGGTCTCGACCCGACCGACAGCGAGCAGCGGGGGGATCCTCCCTTCTCGAGCTGTGCAGAGTAAAAGCGCCAATAGAATATCTCGCAAGGACACAGGCGCTGGGTGCTCCAGCTGCACCTCGTCCGTAACTGACTGGCTGACTGGCTGACTGGCTGATTAGCTGATTAGCTGACAGCAGTGAAGCTCGGAGAAAAGAATCCCCGCCCGACGATGACATCACTCCCTGCTCGGCCCGCCCGCGGCCTCACTAAGCCTGATCGGGACCGTTCCGGGGACTCGGCCCGGGCACGGCGGCCAGCCTGAGGCCGCCCAAACACCAGGCCAGCAGCCTGGAGGACCCTTCCAGTTCCCCCGACAACTCTCCTCCGACACTCCTCCGGCCTCACACTGTGGCATCCTGGCATGACTGTCTGGCCGCTGCCGGCATCCTTCATCCCTCACAGCGAGTGGCTTACGAGTTAGACCCGCCGATAGCCCCCCAGGCCGGCCAATATGCGACAGTCCCCGTCCTACTCCCCGCGCCATCGTAGTAAGCGCATCGCCTGCCGACAATGTCGCCAGGCCAAGGTTGGCCCCCCATGCAGTTCTCCGCGGGTTCCTTCTGCTGATCAGCCTCATCTAGCTCCGATGTGAAGTGTCAACCGGTGGAGCCATCCCCTGCTCGCGATGTCGACGCTTAGGCTACGACTGCCAGCTGGATACCGCCTTCCAACGGGTCAATCGGCGCGAGTAGATGCCCTCCTCCACCTCAGCATGACAGGATGTTCATGCTGATCAGGGAATAGGAGGCTGGAAGAACTCGAGAAGGAAGTCCAGCATCTCCGCTCCTCCGTGTCCACCTTGCCCGCCACGCCGCAGCAACCACTGCCAAGCATCCCGACGCCCAGCGAGTCGTATAGCACCGACACCTCCCTGGTGGAGAACGACTCGTCCGGGGCCCCAGGGGGCCTCCTGGTCCCGGCCCTGCCCCCACTGCCCGTGGCACAAACGCCCGTCCATCCCTTGCCGCCGCCGCCGCAGCGCCCTCCGCCCCCACCGTGGCTGCCCGGAGTCTCGTCGACCGGTTCCCGGTCCTTAGAGTTCCTACACCTCCGGGGGGATCAAATCAACATACTCTTCACCATGTCGGGAGATCTGTCTGCCTGACGAGGAAAGGGCTAATGTCCCGGCAGTTTCTTCCACCGCTACCATCCCTATGTGCCCGTGTTGGATCCCGCCATCGCCCCGGACCAGTACTATGCGCGGTCGGCGCTCTTGTTCTGGACCATTATCCTCGTGGCCTCGCGCCGCTACACCGACGAACCGGGACTGTATGTCACCCTGACGGCCCCGGTCAAGAAGCTCCTCTGGGACACCATCGCCAATCCCCCGCACACCTGGCATGTCGTGCAGTCCATCCTGCTCGTGTCCCTGTGGCCCTTTCCCACCTCATCCCTCTCCTCCGACATCACTTCCATTCTCGTCTCCACCGCGCAGACCATCGCCGTCCGAATGGGTCTGCACCGGCCCGAAGCCATTCAAGATTTCTCCCGAACGAAGCGACGCTTGAATGGGGAGGAGATGGCCGAAGTCGCTCGGACCTGGGCCACCTGCTATATCGCCGCCCAAACGTACGTGCCCCATCCCTCTCCATCGCCCCACTCACCAAACAATCCACGGCAGCATCACGACCATAGACGGCCAGCTCGGGGTCACATCCGACTGGATGATCGACCGTCTGTGCGACCGTGAAGGCACCGGCATGATCCCCACCTCCCTCAAGCAGCAACTGCTCATCTCGCGCTTCTCGGCCCGCATCGGCCAGTTCATGTCCGGCCATCCCCAGGGACCGACCGGCCTGCCGCGTCCCGGCGAGGTCATGTCCTTGCTAGCCCTACTCGAACGAGAATACGCAGAACTAGTGTCCAGCCTCACTGGCCAAATCTCCGGTTGCCCTCCTCCCTCCTGCTGCCTCCACGCCCTACCCACTCCTTCCACGGACTAACCCACCCCCACAGAAGAGCACAAGATTCTCCTGAACGGCATCGGTCTTCAACTCTACGTCTTCTACCTCCTCGAAGACACCGACTCCGACACCCGTAAACGCGGCCTCCTCCGCGCCTACAGCATCGCCATCGAATCCATCACCATCATCAACCACCTCGAAGCCCTCACCGAGACCATGGCCTTTGGGCCGGTCTCCTACTTCCGCGTCATTTCCATTGCCGCCATGTTCATCCTCAAACTGAGCTACTCCAACCTCGGGCCGTTTCTCGATCTCGAAACGGGGAAACGCGCCTTCAACTCGGCCATTATGCTCACGCGCCGCATCTCCATCGAAGACAATGATCTCCCGGGGAGGACCTCCAAGATCCTCACCCAGCTGTGGAGTGCCCAGGCCCGTGGGGGACAGAGAGATAAGGGACCGGGTCTACGACTGAAAACCCGATTGGCAGCGAGCTTGCTGCATGATTCCATCTGGGCGTGGCGGGAGCAGTTTGGGGGCCAGATGAGTGGCACGACGACGCCGTCGGGTGGTATGTGTGACCCCAGCAGGATGATGCGAGAGGGGATTGTTGACGTGAGACTAGGGATCAGAGGACCGCACCCGGCCATCCAGGATCCGGGCATAGCCGTCCCGCACGAGGGAAGTGGGGTGGATGGCTTGACGCTGGAGGATGTGGTTGATGCGGAACTACTGGCCTTGTTGCCGTTTAGCTTTGAGGGGGATGAGATGCTCACTGCGCCGGGGGGATGCTAATGTTATATTTGATGGATGTACATATGGGAAGATCGAATCTTTCCTACTCGGACGCACGAGGGGAACAAATCAGACGAGACTGTTCTCATACGTGAAAGGTCGTAAGATGAACGCTTCTCAAATAAACTCGCTGCTCGAAAGTCCTACCACTGCAAGCCCGCATGCGGCCCGGCACTCTCCCCGCGACGCGACGCCAGCGTCTTCGCCGGACCCAGATTCTTCGGCCGGGTCATCTGCTCGAACAACCGGTTGCCAAACTTCCGGAACGCCGACGCAATCCCGCCGTACTGGAACAGCTCCTTCTCCATCTGGCTCAGTTGGAAGCCGAATTTGCGTCCGTCCACGTCAATCACCTTAGCCTTGAAATCGATGGAGATCTCGCTGCCCTCTGCGGCTGCGGCGTAAAATTCCTCGTCGGTTAAGGTGATCCCCAGGAGGCCCAGGCTGGGCATGTTCCGCTGGAAGATGAAGGCGAAGGATTTGGCGATCACGCATTGGACACCGCAGCCTAGACGATGTGTTAGTATGGCGGTCAGATGCTGTTTTGATGGTCTCGTACCGAGAAGAGCCATGACCGCTTGTTCACGCGACGATCCACACCCAAACGCCTTGCCTGCCACCACAATGTTGAAGCCATCTTTCACTCGCTGTCGGAACTCGGGGTTGGTGTGCTGGAGACAGTGTTCACCGGCGATCTCGTTCGTTTTCATGTTAATGAGTGCTTCGGCGGGGGCCAACTATTACCCGTTAGTGACTCATTGCATTACAAGTAGAAGGATGACCTACGGCGTCGGTGTCGATAAAGTCACCTAGTCGTTGCACCTTGCCGGTCAGGATATCTGAGGAGCCGTCCTGCGACTCGGATGTTTCTGCCTGTGGGGCTTCCGTCTCTGGAGCTCCTGCTTCGGATGTCTTGGGGTCTGGCTGGCTGGTGTTGGTGTCCACGGCATCGGACCCGCTGGGCTCGACGTAGGTTAGGCTCTCCTCCGCGGGCTCGGTGGCGGACACGGAAATGCCACGAAGGCTATGCCACCGGCCCAGGTCGATGGCATCGAGGAATTCATGTGGATCGCGTAGCTTCATCTCAAAGGACGATGCAGCGACGGTGGCAGCGGATGCCAGATTTCCGATGGATCCTGGTAGTGGTATTAGCTCCGAGAAGAATGACAAGATCTTTGAAAGTACAAACTCACCCTGTCCCATCCGATTCTCAAAGTTGCGGTTCTGCGACGAGATCCAGACCTCTCCTGGGGCGGCTTTGTCTGCTGACATCCCAACGCAGTAGCTGCATCCCGGAATCCCAATCTCAAAGCCAGCATCCTCGTAGATCTGTGTCAGTCCCAGCTCACGGAGCCGGCGCAAAATTGGCACCGAGCCCGGCACCACCTTTCGTTTTCCCTGAGGAACCGGCTTGAGGCCGCGTTGGAGCCCTTGTTCCAGCACGAGAGCCCCGAGGATGAGGTCCTCTTCTGCCGTGGTGCAGGCACCGATAAAGCACCCATCCAGGTGCATGCCCTCCTGCTCAGTGACGGGGACCACGTCGTCCGGGTTGGGGTATTTGGCCAGGAATGACCGGACCTGTCCGAGGTCAATCTCGTGGGTTTCGGCATATTCGGCGTCGTCATCGGGCTTAAAGTAGATGCTGGCGGCTTTGTTCCGGGGCAGGCGTCGCTTCTCGACAAACTCTTTGGTGATGTGGTCGGCCACAAAAACACCCGTGATGCCGCCAAACTCCGTAGTCATGTTGCTAATGGCGAATCGAGCATCACAGGAGAGATGCTTGACACCGGGCCCGGTGAATTCGACGATCCGCTCGGCGGCTACGGTGTTCCGCTTCAACTGTTGCAGGATGTACAGGATCGTGTCTTTGCCTCCAATCCCAGGCTTGGGGGCGCCAACGAGACGAATGTTGACTGATTCCGGGATTTTAAACCAGGTCTCGCCGGTCACCAGTGGCAGTGTCACATCGGCTGCGCCCAACCCGATGGCCAAACAGCCCAATGCCCCCGAGGAGCAAGTGTGGGAATCCGAGCCCACCACCACCATGCCGGGCTGTGCTCGTTCGCGGTAGAACTCGGTGTGAAGGATGGTATACTACAAGGCATGAGTATACAGCTGCCCAAGCGAGCCAGAAGACGTACGTTCATTCCCTGGTAGTCGGTCATCTTAAAGACCCGCTTGGCCCGCTCGCTGGCGTCGATCAAGGCCTGGACTTTCGGATGTTCATTGACTCGCGGGTCTACGATATGATCTCCCGCCAGCCAGAAACGGTCATTCCGGTAGATGCCTGGCCTCCCGAGGGTATCATATGTGCGCTCCATGCCCTATGCATTCCTCAGCTACATTCCAGCACGGGTGGAACAGGAGTCTACCTACCGCCCAGGATGCCTCGGAAGCAATGACCCAATCAACGTCGACTCGGATTAAGTCTCCGGGGGCAACGGAGCCCCGTCGGTCAATATCATGCAGCGCAAAGATCTTCTCACTCAAGGTCATGCCACGTCGCCCGGGGGGTCGGACCGCGAGGGGAATGGGCGGGGCCCGGGCGCGATCGCTCGAATTCAGCGACTCGAGCCATGCGACCACAAGGAAGGTAATTTCAGCCTCTTGCGCGGAAGTCAGGCGGTCGGTTTCGGTCAGTCCCAAGCCTCCCAGCTCGGTGGGCTGGCGGCTGATGACGAGCACGTCGGACAGGGCATTGGCTTCCCGGGGGAGGTTTTGTGCTTTGAGCAACTCGATGACTTCCCCCAGTTGGGTCAGAACATTGCCCTGGGGATGAAGCCCGTGTGCTGCACCGAGTCAGTCCATCGCCATGTACGGTCTTCCCAGGGCTCCGGACGTACTGTCTGCCTCGGAAAGGGTAACATTCCGGGTCTGCTGGAGAACCTGCAGCAGAGGAGAGGAAGTAGTTTCAGCCGTGTCGCCCATGGTCCAAGATGAATATGAATGTGCGCTGTGAATGCGCATCAATGGGCGGGGTGGAATGCGATATTAATACGCGGTGGTCAGCATCCTGGCCATCCTGGTGCCCGGAATCGGCCCGCTTGCGGCCCGGAGGATCGCAGCTAATCAATCATATATCAGCACCGTCAGCATCCTTCGTCGCATTTCCCTCAATTGCCTGACACTCGGCTACACGGCAGCGATTTTGATTCTCGCTCGCACAATGACTGCTTCTCCCGCCGTGGCTCGACTGCGCCAGCTCTTGGCCGACGAGAGCAAGATCATTGTCTGCCCCGGGGTCTACGATGGTTTCACGGCCAGAATCGCCCTCCACGAGGGGTTCGATGCGCTGTACATGGTAGGAATTGCACCCCTCCAGCACACCGGCCAGTTCTCTCTGTTAACCTGGGTGTCTTCCTCCAGACCGGAGCGGGGACTACGGCCTCGCGATTGGGACAGCCAGACCTGGGGGTGGTCACCCTGAACGAAATGCGGGGTAATGCGGAGATGATCGCCAGCCTGGATCCCTCGGTGCCTTTGATTGCCGACGCGGACACGGGCTTCGGAGGTACATCAGCTCCAACCTTTTTGTACGATGCGATCGCATTGGCTGACATAAACTCCCATAGGGTCTCTCATGGTTCACCGCACCGTCACTGAATACATCCGCGCCGGAGTGGCTGCCCTGCACCTCGAGGACCAGCCCACCAGCAAACGCTGTGGGCATCTCAGCAATAAACAGCTCATCCCGGAGGAGGAATATCTGGACCGCATTCGCGCCGCCATCAATGCGCGAGCTCGCTCCCGGGGGGATATTGTGCTAATTGCGCGGACGGATGCGCTACAGTCGCTGGGGTATGAAGCGGCGGTTTCTCGACTCAAGGGGGCGATTGCCCTCGGGGCCGACGTCGCGTTTCTGGAGGGCGTCACGTCCACGGACCAAGCCCGGCAGGTCTGCGAGGAGCTCAAACCCACCCCTGTTCTATTCAATGCAGTTCCCGGGGGCGTTTCACCGGATCTGTCGGTGCAGGAGGCTCAGGAGCTCGGCTTCCGCCTGATCATCTTCCCTGGTCTGGCACTGGGGCCGGTGTACCAAGCTGTTCGGGAGGCAGCGCGACGGTTGAAGGAGACAGGAACCCAGGCCGTGCGAGTGGGAGAAAGCCCCCGCGACCTGTTCAACGTGCTGGGGCTGCAAGAGGCGGTGGCGCTGGATCTGGCAGCCGGCGGGCGCTTGTATGACAAGGGCGTGTAGCGGGACTTGAAGCAGCGGAAGAGGTTTCAGCCGGCTGGCCCCACGCAAAGAGCTTGGCCGATGTATACCACGAGATAGCAGATGAGAGCCATGCTCCAAATGGAATAAACTCATCCACCAGATGCTCCTGTCTGTCATTCAAGACGAACGGGTTCCATGGATCGGGAAGCAACCGATCGGGGGGCGGTGGGGAGGGCGGTGGATCGGCCACGGGCCAGCCTTGCGTCACCTGCCGCTGAGTCATGGCTGAGTCACCCGCCGGTGAAATTACGGTTACGCTAAGCCGAGTTTGGCTAATGGTGGGGTTCCAGCCCAAGACAGCAGAACAGTACTCCATATAGATACTCCGTACACAGTAATGACCACTGCGAGACAGAAGGGGACTAACCGAGGGTGCGCAATGAGACGCTATAGCCTTAGTAGCAACGTCTTCCTCCAGTGATCGGATACCCGTCTTAGCTTCAACTCAATGTCATGATGGCAGTGGTTCTTCATTTGCCCGCAGTCCCAATTGAAAACCACCGAGAAATATATATTACCGGCCCAGCTCCGTGGTCTACTGCTCCATCGAATCGCACCACGCATAGCTGGAGGGAAATGCTAACAAGGCAGGGAAAAAACATACCTTGTACTTCAATAGATATGTCAAATTCCAGATCATGGCTCTATATCGCTCCCCTACACAGTACCCAGCTGTTATGGTAGCTGCCTGTGATTGGCGGACGGGAGCTAGATGCCGGGGATTTGTGGTTCCGGCAGCCGGACCCCGGGTCCAGTGATGACTGATGATCCTCCCAACCAGACACAACCACAACAACCAGCAATTGAATACTACTGTCACCCCTCGACATCGCACGCATCCACCACCATGGCTGAACATCCTTCTTTCACTCTGGCTGCCCTCCGTAAGCACATCAGCCTAATCCAACAGGAACTCAAACACCCCGCCGACTGACTAACACGCGTCACCCAACAGTCCCGGTGGGCGGAATCGCCGGATACATGCGGACGCGCTCAGCCCCCTCTCTCATTGCCGGAGTTGGCCTGGGACTCTCCTACGCGTATGCCGGTACGTACTCCTCCAATCCCTCCCCGGCAGTAGCCAACACCACCCCTGCCTCTATGCATGACCCCTGCCCTCCCCAACTCGTGCTAACCACCCCGACCAGGGTATCTGATCAAGGAAAACAAGGACTACGGTACGGAGCTGGCCTTGGGCAATAGTCTCGTCTTGCTCGTGTCCGGAGCCATCCGGACCATCAAGACCAAAGCTAGGGCTCCGATCCCCTTGGCTCTGGGTGCCACGGGCTTGTTGGCATCTTTCTACTACCAGAAGAAGGTTCGCGAGTTTAGATTCGGGGTCTAAGATTAGAAGTAGTCATAGTGATCAATTGTATTTTTATTCTCCCCTCTTTACAACTTTCAGTCCCAAGTAAGGGGAGTAACTCCCTTTCCTAGCGGGATAGAACGGGTCGTGAGAACGGCGCCAGGATGGCTGGGATGGTGCAGGAGGCAGATCATTGGTGGAGGATTTGGATGGCTCCAGAATGGTCCTCATGTATGTGCTCTCTAGGCCGAAGGCTCTAACGCAGATTCAGAACTCCGCTCACTCACAAAAAGAGAGCGCAGAGTGGTCACTAGCCAAGACGAACGCTTCTCGTGCTACTGCGCGTCAATGGGAAGGGTCTAGTCAGATATACGCTACGAAGATGGCAATCATCCAACATGATTCAATTCAAAGTAAAGAAAAGAGCAAACAGTAAGAACAGGACATTTCGACCTTGTCAAAGGCGGAAGCCGTCTGTCCAATATCACGGAAATGCATACGATATCCAAACCTATCATCACCCATCACTCATTCCCCCCGTAGTCCGGCGGAGGAAGCTCGTCCCACATAGGCGCCCCGCCCAACTGCTCAAGGCAGGGTCCACCATCCGTGCAGAAGGGTCTCGTGCCGAATCACTTAAACATACTTGACAACGACCTCGCTGTCGCTGACCGAAACCGAGGTCAGGACCGAGCTCTGCTCAATGTCAATGATGGTGGCATCAGCCGGGCCAACTGAGGATCCATCCTTGGTCGCAGTGCAGTCGGTGAAGGTGACAGTGCCAAAGTCGGCAAAGGGAACCAGAGAGTCGTCCTCCTCGAAGTCCTCGACAATCCATTCGGCGTTGTACTCGCACAGGTCACCATCCACACCACCGGTGAAGGTGTGGGTCACAGAGGTGCCAGTGCTGACGTTCTCGATGGTGGCGGTACCGGCGGTCTTGCTGCTGGCATCGACGGTGACCTTGATGACATCGCCGGAGGAGATGGAGATGCCGCTGAAGTCGTAGGCATAGTCGGGGTACCACTCGTACCAGGCATCGTAGCTCACGGAGGAGCCCTGGACACAGAAGTCGACACCGGTTTGGAGGATGGCAGTGCCACAGGTGTCACCGTCAATGCCCACCCAGGCCGAGGCGCAGTACTCCTCGCGGTCCGAGCCTCCAGAGGGCACGGAGGGGGTGGGCACGGTGAACTCGGCGGTCACGGCAGTGTAGCCGGTGCCGATGAGGACCGCACCGGCCCAGTTGGAGCTGTACTCCACGTTCTTGGTGCCATTGAGAGTAAGGACCTCGTTGGTGCCGGGCTTGAAGGGAGGGTTGCTCTGGCGGCCTGCGGCACGCTTGGCGCGAGCAGCCTGGCGCTTGGCCGTGAGAGGAGCAGCCATAGCAGTGGTAGCCAAAAGGCCAGCAGTCAGGAGAGCACTGGTCTTCATCTTGATAGAGCAGAGGAGCTGGAGAGAACCGGTGGGAGAAATGTGATCTGTGAGGAGGGAGGAGTCTTGCTGTGTGCTGTTGAATAAGACATGTCTGAGAGGAAATTGGCCTTCAATTTATACCGCCGGACTGCTCTTGAAGTCGACCGGCCGTGTTAGCCATAGTTTGGTGGTGCCAGCTCCAACAGCGTAGGAGCAATATCGAGCAGATAGCGCTATCCGAATACGAAATTGACGCATTGGCTTATCAACGGCGCAATTGAGATAGAAGCCGGCGGTGGCTGACGGCGCCAAGGCGCCACGGAAATTGTGTTCTCCGTCCAGCATGGAGGTCTAATCTCGCCTAGCCCGGGTCGGAAGAAGTGGGCAGTCTTGGACAAAAGCTTCAACGGTTCAAGCATTTTGGATGGAGGGATCATGGGCGGCTTTTCAAGAACCACCCGTGGATCGTCGTCTTCCACATGGGACACGAACGATGCCTGCGCTCCAGTGTAGAACGCAACCTCAACGGGACGATCTCTGGAGTGAAACAGCGACCAGGTCGATGGCCTTTGGAGCCCCGCGGAGAGTCTGCAGAACAGCCATCGACCAGCGCGGTATGCGGGAGCGCTTTCCCCTAAGCGGCAGGTTCATCAGACTGGCACCACGGGGTGTGCCGCTGTGCCGCCATGGCATGATGATAACGAGACGTGCAGGTCTATTGGTTCCTCGATGATCGTCCCGTGTGTGACACGGCGAGAGATAGAGTCCGATTAGGACCAGGGATGGGGGTGGGTTGACGGCCAGATCGGCGTATGCTGATTCGCTCCTCTTTACCGGGCCTGCAGGTTCCGGCAAATTCAATTTAATTAACCTCGTCGTCCCCGCCTTCCCCAGCAATGACAAGCAAGGACAACCAAGGGCAAGAAATGGGATGGAGCAGACCGCATTGGAGCGCAAACGGGGCGAACCTCCAAGTACCAAGGTTGAGTTCGAAGAGCGGATTGGATGTTGGAGGGTTGTGCTCTCCCTTTCAATTATCCAGGCCTCCAAGGCAATTGAGTGTAACTTGGAGGCCGCGATGAAGCCCCTGACGAGCCACACTTACCGGCAGAGGGGTAATGCACGGCCAAGGCACTAACGGCCCGGAGTCCGACGGGATATCCACCCACTCCCCGGGGGCTTTCTTCAGCCCCGCCCAGGCATGACGCTTCAACTCTTATCAACACCATTCTCCGGCTTTGATTATTTCCCTCCGGTATATCATCACCTGGCAGAGTCAAGTATTAGCCCTAACGGCGCGGATATAATGCCAAAATGGGAGCGACGGTAGCACCCGATGTTCAACCTCGGCGATGCCTAACGGGTCCAGCCCCCCCTTTTCCGTTTAGACCCCAATTCTGTGCAACGTATATCGGGGCGCGGGAGGTTGTGAAGAAATAGCCCCCGGTGATGTAGAGTGACGGATCAAAGATAAGCAATGGAGTGGAGCCAAGTACGTGTGCAATGATGAGGAAACAGATTGTAGCTGCTTTTGGAGCGCCATACGGAAGCCCGCGGATTTGACCTGACTGTGTACGGAGTACCTCGGGGGTGACCCGAGTGCGGCCTCAGGGGCGTACTAACTGCGAACAATGTCATTCAGTGCCAGCGGCGAAACCCCGTATCTACTGAGGCGACTTGGTACACGCCTGGTTGTAAATTGAGGGGCTGACAAATTCCACATCAGGTTGGTTCTCATACCCCAGACGGATCAATGTGTTATCTAGCAGATGGTACCGCCATGTTAGCTGAATTGATCAGGTGGGAGAATGAAGTACATACTGTTGAGATCAAAGACGGGCCATCCCACCTTGCTCAACCCCGCAGTAGGATCGGTGACAAACGCTGCCCACGCCATTTGCATTCGAGACGCCAGTTCGACCTGCCCGGCAGATGCGGGGAGACCTGTGAACAACTCGGAGTTGCCGTAGATCATATTCATGTCGACGCCATGATACGCGCCACTTGTGGGATACAGCCGTGTGTTGTTCCAGTCAGCAAAGAAGCGGAAGCGCCAGGCGGACACGCCGAAACGTACCCGCTGAGCAGCCTGGTAGTCCGTCGGGCAGGTGAACGTGTTCTCGTTGAATGCTTGCCATTGCTCGACAGTGAGGCTTTTACCTTGCATATGAACCGCGATCTTGTAAAACCCGGCCTCGTTGTCGTTGTGGCCGAGAAGATAGGGCTTTTCAAAGTTAGTCAGGGTAAGGCAAAGGAGAAAGAAAAAAGAAAAAAAAAAAAAAAGCCCGGAACCAAGGGCCGACGTTGCAAAGGAAGAACATACGACGCGCGCGAACCGTCCTTTCGAAGTCAGAGCCTCGTAATCATCGAAGATCGTCACGTTGTCAATCGTAGCCTCAAAGGCGGGCAGAGTGCGGCCCACCGTGCCGGTCGAGGAGGTGGGTAGCTTACCCGCTGCGATCAACACCACCGATACTGACTGGCGCTTCATACAGGCCAGCACATGCGCAGTGGTATGGCACCCTAACTGGACAGTGATATTGTCCCAGTTTCGCGCGGACAAATCTGCTGAATTACCCCCAAAGCTCAATGCTGTGCCCGAGTGCGAGATCAATCCGGCCACGATGGGATCATTCGGCCAGGCATAGGCCCAGTAGTCCACCATTGCGGCTCCACAAGACTGGCCTGAGATCACAATCCGGTTTGCATCGCCGCCAAAGGCCTCGATGTTGTCATGAAGCCATTCAACGGCGGCACGCTGATCCAGTAGACCGAGGTTGCTAGTTGCCAGGGTTGGGATGCCTGGAAAACCGAAGACGTTCGTGCGGTAGTTCACCGTCACGACGATGATATCTTGGCTGCTTGCTAGACCAGCCCCCAAGTAGAACGGGGTATTCGTGGTGCCCGAGGTGTAACCTAGACCGAAGAAGGAGTTAGTTGCTGCCGTTCGGAGTTTTGTGCCGCATTAACACATACGGCCTCCATAGAAGTGAACATAGACTGGCTTAGGAGCCCGAGAAGTGGAGAGCCGAGTCCAAATGTTCAGGGTCAAGCAATCCTCGCTCTGCGAGTTGTTGCCCTCGGATGCCATGAAGGCCTTCATGATGCTGGGGAATTGCCCCGCCTCATTCGGGTATGTATACAGAGAGGTGTGGGTATAGGGACAGTCACTTTAAGATCAGCCTCAGACGACGATTGGTAGAGAAGATATATTCACGGGCTCGACTCACTATCCCTGTAAATCCGCTGGTTAATCATGTACCGTGGCATGAGGGGTATATTGATGGCGACCACTCACGAACGTGTCAGCAATATAGGGACCATCGCCTTGGTATGTCTGCGGGGGCTCCCATCGCAGGTCATTGATGGGTGGTTGAGCAAAGGGGATTCCTAGAAACTCTATCACCTCTCCGTGGCTAGCTGACAGATGGCCGGTGATGGCCTCATTGGCAGTCTGCACTGTGAGACTGTCGCTCGTGAGCGTTAGAGCCGGGCGCAATAAAACAAGCAGTAGAGCGGGCACCAGGGGTCGCATCTCGACTATGCGTACAAGGTATGATATAATGTCAAGAACCACGTAGGCCAAAAGGAATATATCCCTTCTTAGCCTCGGGCGTAGAAGGTAGAAATATGGCATGTCTCAACATATAATGACCAATGATGCTAGCAGCGTGTGGTGGCGTGGCTGTGAGCTTCATCCATCTCGATTAACCTCGGTGGTCCCACGGGAGAGTCCGCGCAGCGGGTGGAGGATGATGATAGAAAGCAAAAGACCCAGCGTGAAGAGAGCTGACGGTGGCAGTGATGATGGTGTGGAGGGGAACGTCGTGGAGGTCTGGTGACCTGCAATACACCTGGAACACAACGCCAGGCTCCAAAGGCTCCAAGGCTCCAAGGCGCCAAGGCGCGCAGGCACTCGCCTAAACCACGTGACCGTGGATTTCCTCATCCGTCGTACTTCGGCTCACTTTCAGCTTCACCTTTCAACTTTCATCACTTCATTCATTCTATCGATCCTGAGTTAATCTAGTCGCTCTTACAGATCTCTCCTTCCCGAATCTTTCCTCTCATCGGTGACCTTAAGCCGTGATATGAATCCGTCCCGAATCCGCTGAATCCACCGCACGATCCGAGCCCGATTCCTCAAGCCACTGTGATAGTACCAGTGATGATTGCAAAAGAGCTCCTCCACCCCAAAACACAGCTCCTGGGGTCAACAACCTGGTCTCCTCGCATCAGGTCATGGATCTCAAGGACTAGCCATGGATGACAACGCGCCTGCCAGTACCAATCGGGTAGATGCCATGCAAAGGCGGCAAGCAAATGGCGGGTGTCGGTGATGCCACCCGCACCATATCCCGGATTCTTATAGATAGCGTCTACGATCATTATGACGACCTCGATGGGAACTTGAGCCGCAATATGCTGCCCACGCCGTCGACAGCAGTTCCTCGGCTGGTTGCGCCTCGCCTTCTCGATCACCGCGTGAATCTCAGGAACCACCACCGGATTGGTTACGGTCTCAAGGCATCTCCAGCCGTGGTCTTCCTCATCCGCCTCAAAAGGAGTCATTGGGGGTCTTTGTACCCACGGCAATACGC
Organism: Aspergillus ibericus CBS 121593; assembly: GCF_003184845.1. NCBI lineage: Eukaryota > Fungi > Ascomycota > Eurotiomycetes > Eurotiales > Aspergillaceae > Aspergillus > Aspergillus ibericus. The sequence goes on along the minus strand of NW_020292103.1, from coordinate 928,014 downwards.
CACTGGTGTGCTCCTCATACCCATATATAGTACCGAGCGTCAGCCAGTGGCTGCGATTCGCCCTCCAGTGACTCTCAACGGTGCGGAGCAGGACAGATAGGTTCGCTTCCAGTAGACTCTTCCCGATCATCCGGGTTAGGAGTACCCAGCATGGCATGTGAACTGTATATCCAACCAACCGCCCTTCTGCTCGGTTGATGTCCGGTCTCAAGATGTCAGCCACATGGAAAGGGACACACGCGTCCTCGACTGTCTCAGGTACTGTTAAAGTAATGGCTCTCAGGGGGTCCTTGGGGACCGAACGTGGATCCCCTGGCTTTTAAACCCGACAGAGAGCAATTCCCGAAACCTGGGGAGGCCCTTCACTGGGCTGATCGAGAACTAATATTCGGAGACATGACACTATTAGCATCCGTGTGTGTAGTGACCCCGGATCCATGAGATGCGGGACTGACTTGCATGGTAAAGGGACACAGCCGCTGATGGATACACTTGATACTCCATACTCTCTAATTCGGCACACGGGTCAGTTCTGGGTTCCAAAGGCCAACCCAGACGGCTTCTCTCCGGCCATAATGGCTCCGGTCTCATCGTAATCGGAATCAAAGACCCGCATACCACGCAGCACATATCAGGATCGTCAAGCCGAGAGCGCCAAAGCTCCCATTTGGCGGCCTTAGCTGCAGCCATGCTTGTCTCATCATGGTAGGGTTGAAAGAATTGTCGTAGGTGGCGCTCGGGTGCGACATTTAACCGGGTTATCGGGGGTGTGACTTCATGGGAGGCTTTACCGTCGGTGGTGAGCACATAGACATATCACCACGCTTTTTTTCCCTTGAAACGCTCCGGGATACGTTTCCGCGACCAGAAACACTGGTGGTCCCACCATCACTATGACAGTCATTTTTACTAATCTCATAGTGATTTATCGTATGCCAAGCTGTGGAAGTACGGACCCTCAGGCCTACATTGTCCTCTCACAGGTCATGTGGACGTGATTCTCGTTATCGAATGACAAAAATCCATTATACCACGAAAGACCAGCGAATGGATGATGGCGCTCACTGTTTTCAGCTATCTTGTATTTAAGTAATGCCATACAAAATCACGGTTCCATCCCCAGGCGGGCCGATTCCCAACACAGAGGGCTGGGTGGACACAATCACACAAGCGATGAGCAAACGCCCTTGATCCTGATTGAAGGAAAAGACCCAAGACCGTGGAGCGACACTTGCATTGTTTCAGGTCGCTCATCCCCAGATAAAACTGTGGAGTTCTGGCAGCAATGGTCACGCTTTAGGCGATTCAAACTGGGAAAACACGCCCCGCTGGGCGTCGACGAATTCGCGCAAGATCACCTCTTCATGCGTCTTGGACCGGGGGGTTACCTGACACGCAAATGGCCGGGGAGCCACCAGGAGTCCCTCAGAGTAGCCCGTCATCGGGTCCGTGTCGATGGGAATGGGCTCCCCGTGTGCATCGTGTTGTGGCTCGAAGCGAAAGGCCCAGAGCAACTTGGCTGCGCCGAGGAATAGGCTGCGCTCGGACAGATGGATGCCGGGGCAAATGCGGCGTCCCGCCCCGTAGCCGTAGTGATCACGGGCAGCATAGTCCGCTGATGCCGCGTACTGGGCCGCGAGCCCCGTCCGCCCGTCATATCGGTTGGGGTTGAAGCGATCGGGATCCGGGTAGACGGCATCGTCATGGTGCAGGCCCCAGATGTTGAGAAAGACGGTGGTCCCCCGCGGCAGAAAATAACGCCCGTCGACCCAGTCGTCCTCCGTCAAGGCATGCGGGATTCCCAGCGGGGAGATTGGGCGCCAGCGCATGGTTTCCTTGACCACCTGGCTAATGTAAGGCAGCCGGGGAAAGTCGTCCCAGACGGGCGACCGCTGGTCCCCACAGACGGCATCGAGCTCGGCCTGGGCGTGCCGCTGGACCTCCGGATGAAGCACCATCGCCTGGATGAGCACCTGCAGCGTGGCAGATCCGGTGTCCGAGCCGCCCTCCAGCAGGACGCCCCCAAGGAAGTCGACCTGGTTATCGGACAATCCCAGCTTGGCCTGGTCTTCCAGAACCCCGCCCATGAAGCAGGGCACGCAACCTACGGATTGCTGGCGCCGGTCGGCCACCTTGGTGCGCAGAGACCGATACAGCGACTTCATGCGGTGGCCAACATCGAGGGCGCGGTCCCGCCAGTGGCCCAAGTACTGCTGGGGGATCCAGTGCAGCGAGGGGAAGATGTCCACGGGCGGCGTCGCGCCCATCTCCATAACCTTCGACCAGCGGTCCATGAGATCGTTGAGGAACTCCACGTGCGGGGTGTCCCAGGACGGGGTGCGGATGCCGTACAGGACGCTCATGATGATGCTGTTGGTGGTGCGGGCAGGATGCCGCATATGCTGGTCGGGGCGGACGAGGAAATCCCGCAGCATCTGCGTATGCTCGGCCTCGAGCAGTCGGATATGGCGGGTCTCGCAGGCAGACTCGATGAAGTCGCGATGCACCGCCTTGCGCAGTCGGCGCCACGTATCCCCGTAGTTCATCATTAGCATCTGGTCGCCCCCGGTGATGAGGACCTGCGCCACGAACGAGGGCGGTCGGGCGCTGTAGACGGCGCTCTTCTTATCGAGCAGGTCCTTGACCAGACGGCGATCGGTGATGACCACGGCGGTGGCAGGCCCAATCTTGAGACTGAAGAGGCGGCCATATTGCTTCGACCACTCGGTGAACCTGGCGGGGCGGAGTCAGTCTGGGGGCATGTCGACTTGGCTGGGGCAGGTACCGCAGATAAGCCCGTCGCTTGGGAATCTGATGCAGGTTTCCGAGCCACGGCAGGCGAGGAGGACCTGAATCCCGTCACTTGGTATGGGGAGACCGGGGACTGAGACGGGGGCACCCACCTGGAGGCAGCTTCTGATCCCGGCGGGACTGCAGCAGCGCCCTGCGGACCAGCAGGATGACTGCGACGCCAACCAACACGGCCAGGCGGTAGAAAACGGTCATGGGTGAGTGGTACGGATGATGCAAGCTTGGTGGGATTTTTGCACGATTTCTGGGGAATAAAACGCGGTCACAACAGAAGGGGGCGATGGGAAGACCCTGGCAGCAGCTGAGCCTCGAGACCCTGGCTAGCGCGTCGATAGTGGCATGCACGCCATCCATCCATCGGCTGGTCCCCGCACCGCTGTGCAATCCGTCAACATCTCACCTGCAAGCATGCGAAATGACACCCTACTCGATCGAGTCCGCAGAGATGAACAAATCCATGACGATAACTCGGGAACCTTGATCCCCATGGCAGAAGTAAGGTGTGGCTGGCTGGCCACGTTGGCCCGGTCGGATTGTCGATCAGAAAACCTAATCGATTGGCACTCCGATGCAAGGAAGTAGCGGTCCGATGCTTTGAAGTTTGAGCGGGATCCCATTACTCAATCGGAGCCGTCCGAGTTGGTCGGGTCTTGGGTTCGAGTGGGGCAATTTATCTCTACCTGACACCATGGACTGCATGAACCCCCCCCCAGGTGGCAAGTCGGTAACTCTCTGCTATCGAGACAGGATGGCCTCCTTAATCCTTGTCAAGACGGGAGATAAAGTTATTAAGGTCTTCCACCGACGCCACTTTTAGCGAAGCTTGACTTGTCGGTCCCGACGCGCGTCGTGGCCCTCGCCTAGAGCGCGCCAAGCCCGCCCTACGGGGCGCCTTACGCATCGCCCGCTCGGTTTCTGAAGCTATTCCCACATGTGCCGCTGCCATCTTGCATGGAGCAGCCAAATTAAATCCCCTCAGCGCTGCTGAAGAAGCCTACCCCTACACGGTACTCAGGTGTCAAGGCTCCACACGTCGCGGTTGGCTTCTGTCGCTTAGGGGTCGCGCCAAACGCTGGACGCCATCCACCGATGACACCCAACTGAACAGATCCCGTAAAAAGACGCCACTCCAGTCTTCGGCCGTCGTCTCGAGAGCTGAAGCGTATCCGGGCCAGACGGTAGTTACGTCGCCTTCGCAGGGCGTCTATCGTGACCCCGTCCTCGGCCAGGGACCGAAGTCGACGAGTCGTAATACACCCAGCCGGGACACCACTGTTCCCTCCTCTCACTGCCGGCGATGATGGGCGGAGCCAGTCAAACGAGAGCTCGAGCATGTCGAACTGAGTGCACTAGCTGAAACCTTGGCTTCTCTGGCCGCCGTCCGAGAGCATGGCTGATGTGGACCGTTCGACGTAGACTCACCCGTTCTCGAATCACCGGCCATGTCAACCTCGTGGATGGCCTGGGAGACTTTTCCCAATCGATGTCGTCGAACGCTGATCGCAGACCTGAGAGCATGGTTGCGGGAGCTTCTCTGTTATCGTGCCCGACTTGACGGCTCCATGAGGGGGACTATAAAGACCGCCGGTTGGGCCTGGGAACTCGATTGATCATTCCAATCTTCCCATCCTTTCACTCTCGTTCATTCTCTTTCTTTTCTTGAGCAGTCTACTGCCCACGTTCGCTCCCTTAGTCACTCTCTTAATCTCTTCGTTTTCTTTCTGCCCGCCCCTTCACAGGATGAAATTTTCCTCTTTCGCTGCGGCGTTGGCTCTGGCAGCCAGCGCATCGGCTGCCGCATTGCCCCATGCCTCCTCCAATCTTGACCGGCGGGACGCCACCTCCCACGAGATCTCCGGGTTTTTCAGCAAGAGTTGCACCCGCGAGAAGATGACCGTTCGGAAGGAATGGCGCAATTTGACCAAGAAACAGCAGGACAGCTTCCTCGACTCGATCCAGTGCTTGATGGACAAGCCCGCCAAATCCGGACTGACGGCGACGACCAGCCGCTTCAGCGATCTCCAGGCCCTGCACCGCGGGATGACCAACACGGCCTACGCTGATATCATCCACCATGTGGTACGTGAGATGATTGATCTTCTTGCGGTGGGACTAACGGCGGCGATAGGGACAATTCCTCCCGTGGCACCGCTACTACATGCACATCTACGAGACTCTCCTTCGGGATGAATGTGGTTACAATGGCCCTCTCCCGTAAGTGCTCCTACCTCACTCCCCTTGACGCCATGAAGTCTAGCCTGCATGCTCATCCGTCCGGTGCAGCTGGTGGGATGAACAAAAGGACGCGGACAGTGGGAACATGTGGCAGTCGTCCATGTGGGGCGCCGACGCCTTTGGAGGCAATGGCACTGGATCGGACCTCTGCGTGCGTGACGGCCGCTTTTCGAACTACACCTTGCACATTGGCCCCGGGGATGAGGACACCGACTACTGCTTGCGCCGCGCATGGGACACCGAGAATGTCATTGCCAATGCCAACAGTACTTCACTCGACATGTGCAATGCCTACAACACCTTTTCTCCTTGGTGGGACTGCATCTCCAACATCCCCCACAAGGGCGTGCACACCTACATCGGTGGCGTGGTAGGTGCCGCATCTGACCTCTTCCTAACCGCGCGCGAGAACTGGCTGACCGAGGGTGCAGATGGCTGATATCAAGTCCTCCCCCGGCGACCCGATCTTCTTCATGCACCACGTGTACATTGACCGGGTCTGGTGGCTGTGGCAGAAGCAGGACCCCATCAACCGGTTGTACGACATTAGCGGCCCAACCCTCAACCACACGGCCAACGTCGAACCGGCCGGTGGCTGGCAGAACGCCACCCTTCACTACGAGCTCTCGTCGTTCAACATCATGCCGAACACCACCATTGCCCATGTGATGAACACCCAGGGAGGATACCTCTGCTACGGCTATGAGTAGAGCGGACAGCCTGCCGGTGGACGGATGCATGGGATCGGATTGGCCTTTCTGAAATCCAAAGATAGAATCTGATAGAACCAATGATAGACTAGACTTTATTTCATCGTCCCTGTTGTAGATTGGTCTTGGTATCTGGACGGCTTGGAAACAGCACAGTTCCCCGTGTTTACTGATTAACCTCGTCAGCATGGTGATCCTGCCAGCCGTCTCGTTCCTCATGGCTTTCTTGTGTGTGCCTCGCTCTTGTCAGGTGATTGGAGCACGTGGGTTGGCTTCATTCCCACCCGCCGGCCCCATCCTCTCTCCCTTCCCTTCTCCCCTCTCCTGGCTACTGTCAGAAACACCTGGGCTATTATCACCGAATCGATACCCCGAAATGCCCCCGGACCAATATCCGGTGAGGGTGTATTTGTCTTTGCGCCAATTACTGCTATCATATTCAAGGGAGAGACACGGGTGGGGACAATGGCACACATGATAGTATATATCCAGTGGCCACTTTTCTTCTATCCGACACTCAACCCCAAGCATTTTCGCGCCAGTCATGGCCTCCGAATGAACTCCCCTACCATCCCAGTCTCACTGCACTTTTGACGCGACGCTTGGCTAACTGAATCTCAAAGCAGCTCGTACCTTCGGTCTTCTCCGCGCCAAGCTGCGCTCCCGCCGATCGCGGGAGACTCGCGTCCAACACCGACGATCACGGTTCTTCCAGAAGGTGACGCGGGGTCAGGCCCGAATTCTGGACCAGGATCGTCGCCAGGTGCCACACCGAAGGGGTGTTAGCAATATCTAAGATGGAGATCTCCGCCTGGAGGTCGCGGAGGCTCCAGGCCCGGATCTCCACCGCGGTCAAGCTGTCCACCCCATACCCGCTGACCGGCTTGGACGCGTCGATATCCGCCACGTCCATTCCGAGTTGTTGCGCCAACCGACCACGGACGGCATCGGAAATGAGAGTCGTTGCCGACTCTAGGCTGTGAGCCTTCCCGAGACTATCCTGGAGCTCGTGTGTTGTGCCGGTATTCCCTTGATTGGCCACCCCGATTGCTCGCACATGTCCCATCTTCGCGGCCGTGTGGTAGTACGGAGGATTGAGGCCTTGGCCTGCAGCCCAGCCTCCAGTGGCAACGCCTAGAATCAACTGGGCGCAGGTGGCGTCGTTGGGGGCTGCTCTCCCCTGCAATGCCGCCTGGAGAATACAGAGCAGCTCCTCACCTCTGATCCCGACCAGACCCTGCAGCTGGGTGGATCGCTTGAGTTCAGGCTTGTGGGCCAAGTACCCGACATCTAACACAGCACCAACATCGATGGACACGCCGGGCTGGCCCTGTGTCCGACGGTGATACGCGAGGGCGTCCAGGAACGTGTTACCTGAGCACATGACCCGTGAGATATGATTCAGTAAAGAGGAGTAGGATCAACACACTTGCCGCATAATTTCCTTGGCCGCGCCAGCCGATCACCCCCGACAAGGATGACAGCATCACAAAGATATCAAGATCCTCCGGCGCAGCGCAATGAAGGTTCCACGTACCCATAGCCTTCGTGTTAATGCCTGAATACCATTGCTGAGGCGTCATCTGTCGGAAAGTGGCATCCTAGGATCCTGGCGTCAGAGAGTAGGATCAACCTTCGCCAGACTACTTACCGAAAGCAGCATTGCAGCCTGCAAGATTCCCTTCACAGGAGGTAATTCTGAAGAGCACCGTCGAAACGCTTTCCTCACCTGTTCTTCGTCACTGATGTCGCATCGGTAAGCCGTTGCCTGCGCACCCTTTGCGGACAGAGCTGCGAATACGTCGGACGCCTGAGGGTGGTCAGCGCCTTGGCGGGATAGAAACAAGAAATGTCGGGCCCCATGATCCGCCATCCAGAAAGCAATGTACTGCCCGATGCCGCCCATTCCGCCCACGATAACATACGTGGCTGCCTCCACAAAACGAATGGGAGGCACGGGTGGAGGCACAGTCATGACCAGATCATGACCGGTGGCCTTGAGCACCACTTTGCCCGCCACTTGTCCACTTGCCAGACGCTGTAGTGCCTGTGGGATCTCTGAGTAGCCCATAACATGCATGGGAGAGGCTGGTCGACAGTCATGGTCGTTATAGAATCGCAGTGCCTTGTTCAGAGCCTGGGCGGCGCGTGAGAGACTCTGTTGGTACATGCCCAGCACGTTGACCGAGTGAAAGGAGACACCTCGGATAAAGGGGGCCATGTCAAGGCCGGTATTTTCCACTAGATGGAGTCAGTGTGATGCATGGCGGTCACAATTTGAGAAGAAACCTTACGAATATCACGTTTGCCCAACTCAACGAATCGCCCAAAGGGTGCCACTCGCAGCCAGGACTGTCGGAGGCCCTCTCCCGCCAACGAGTTCAGCACCACATCCACGCCCTGGCCTCTGGTCAAACGCTCGATGCCCGAGGCGAAGGTCAGGTCGCGACTGTTGAAAATGTGGTCTTCGGGGATGGAATAGGTTTGTTGCAGATAATCCTTCTTCTCCTGGGAACCAACCGTGGCGAAGATCTCCGCACCGAGGACCTTGGCCATCATGATGGCTGCTTGGCCCACTCCTCCCGCGGCCCCATGAATCAATATGCTCTCTCCGTGCTGTAATCTTGCGGCCTCTACAAGCGCCTGGTATGCGGTAACATAGTTCAGAGGGATTGACGCGGCCGTCTCAAAAGTCATGTCCGCAGGGATTGGATGGACCATGCATTCTGGGCTGCGAACAAAGGTGCTGAAGCTTCCCAGTCTCCAGGTCAGCACGCGGTCCCCCGACTTGAATTTGGTCACGGCGCTGCCAGTCCGGCAGACAATCCCACTGCATTCCAAGCCGACCTTTCGCTCGGGAACTTGATCCAAGGCGACCATGGTGTCCATGAAGTTCACCCCGGATGCCTTGACCTCGATCTCCACGTCATCGTGTCCCAACGATTGGTTGTACAGGGGATCATCTCGGAAATAGATTGAGCTCAATATACCAGGAGACGAGATGGCGACAGTCAGGCCTCGATCAGGCTGCTTCAGCAAACCTAGCTCTTTGCTAGGTGCCCCGCCCACTGCAGATGCTAGACCATTAAGGGCCCGGTCCAGGCGGATCCGTGGAATCAGCAGTCGACCCTTTCGAACCGCAAACTCGCGGTCGATATCCCCACGGCTCCATCCACTGACCACATTCACAATAGCACCGGCGTCCGATTCCTTATTGCCATTCGGCCAATCGAGGTCGATCGTTGTCAGAGTCACGTCCGGTTCCTCCTGCCGAATCGTTCGTGATAGACCGGTTATCAGTGCTGCCTGTGGTCTAGCACACTTGAAGGCTGTGCCTGACGTCACCCAGAAAACGCCTGAAGCCTCCAGGAGGAGGCGCTTAAGAATCAGGAACACCTTTGGTGCAGTGTCAAATAATATAGGGCGTGCCAGATCTGCTAGGACGATACAGCATTGGGTGCTCAGGTCGATATCCTTGGATTCGTATAAGCTGGCATGTGAGGTGGGCACGCCTTGCTTGTGCAAAATGCCTGAAATAGATGCTGATAGATTGTGCACCCGGTTGCTTTCCCCGGGAGGGTCAATGATGAGGATATTTTCAGGCATTGGATTTTCTATCTCCGCCGTGGCGGTGGCCACCATGAATGGTATGGACGACAACTGCTGCACTGGGTTGTTTGCAATGAAGAACTCAAATTTGAAGTGGCTTTTGCGTAATTCGTTCGCCCACTCACTTTCTGATTTGGATGAAAGGCTCCCGCCTAATATCGCTAGACTGCCACGGTCTTTTAGCAGACGTCTTGCCCTCGCGATGGCGTCATCATCTGTTTGACTGGAATGGTGCATGATGATGCAGTCATATACGTCAGATAGCATGTCTCTGGACTCAGGATCTCGTGCAGACAACAAATCAACGGATTTGAAATAGCGTCCCCATGCCTGGAATTTGGCATCAAACATGGATACGTTTGCCTCTCCAGTCGTTGCAACCGTGTACTGCTTGAACCAAGGTGCCTTTTCCCCGTCAACCGCTTGCAATGTTTTGAGGACATCTTCCGTGATCTCGCTATCCTCCGCATTAAGCTCCATAATGCTCAGGTCTGGGTGTTTATGTCCTAGAAGCCTCATGAACATCAGAAGCGGGTTTTGCGTCGTGTTTTCATTCTTCGCTGAAGCGGTACATAGTGCCGCCAGGCCCTCCCCGTCGAGGTATGAGATGTCTTCTTGCCAGTGCATTCGGCTTACAATCCTTCTAGCACTATCGCTGGCACCTTGATCATCTGCCGAGTCCGGATGTCCGGTCATTCTGGTCACCGTAAGTTCTTCCATTGTCATTAGAGGCCTTTCCCAGTCATCCGTCGAAGCGTGAAGGTCCATCTGTGCACCTCGAAGACCATGCGGCTTGACGTCCGAATACGCGCGAAGAATGGTTCCTGGCTTAGTTGGCATGCCGTTGGATATCCAGAGCTTCCCGATAGACACTGGAAGCGCTAACTCTTTCCCCTGCATGCCTTCATCGATAATTGCCATGGAAATCTGAATGAAGCTATCCAGGGTACAGGGGTGGATTAAGTGATCGTGAGTGAATTGTCCGGGCATCCAGCTGGAGACATCTGGAATCTGGACCGCACACACCACCTGCGTCTGATTTCTCCGGATCTCGATGCAATTCTTGAATGGTTCTCCCAGATGTAGGCCGTGCTCTGATAGCCGGTTGTAGAAGTGTTGCGGGGGGACGACAGACTGACAGCTCTGGCTTGTCTGATGATATGCGGTCCGATGCTTCTCGTCCCACCGAGCCCTTTCATCAGCCACGCCTGACATAGGGTCCTCCCTTTTGGCCGTGTATTGAATTCGCACTAGGCCTGAGCAGTGGTGTATCCAGGATTTGGCCGTCATACGGGTGTATATGTTAAATTCCTGCCAGTACGGTGCTTGCAACGTCCGAGTACCAGGACTGCGATGTTGCAAGTGGATCATCGTCTCTGGCCCGTCTCCCGTGCGTGGTACGATCAATGGGTTGCGGATCACCACATCACGCAGCTCATACGCATCAATAGCTCGGTCGGAATCTCCTGTCTCCCGGGCGGCTTCCAGAGCCATAGCCAGCATACCGGCGGCGGGATATAGGATTCTATCGTCCACTACGTGCTCCGCAATCCATGGGTTCTCCGAGAGGCGAAGGAAGTGGCGCCAGCGTGGCTGGGAAGGGTTGCCCTCGTTGTCTCTTACCCCCAGGAGGTCTTTCCGTGGGTGTTCCTTGAAGAGAAAATTGGCGGAAATGGCCGAGTCGTGCCAGTACCGGTTGCTGTGGTTCCATGGGAATGGGGGCAGGTCAACCAGTATTTGCAGTTTCCGAGCTGATGTAGCATGCTGGTTGGCCTTGACTATATCGGCCTCGCTGCCTCGCTGAAAGAGAAGGCCGACGGTTTCAAGGAACGCGCGCCTGGGATCTTCTTTCCGATTCAGAACGCTCATCACGTCACAGCCTGCCCCGGTAGCAGTCAAGGTTTGCTTGATGGGAGTCTGCAGGACCCCATGAGGGCCAACTTCCACCATTGCATTCACATAACAATAATCCGGCCCCTTCTTAGCTGACTTCCGAGGGCTATAGGAGACCAGTGCTTGGATTGCGTCGACGAATCTAACCTGGCTAAGCAGGTTTTTCACCCAATACTCAGAACCCAACTCACAGTTGTCGATGGGCTTCCCTGTCACGCTCGAAAACATGACGGGTTGATGAGTGGCTCCGGGAAGAGGCTCGATGGATCCCAGAAGTTCACGATACCGGCCTGCGACGGTCTCCATATGTGGTGAATGATAGGCCACGTTGACCTTGAGTTCTTTCGCCACGATGCCAGCCTCCTTGAGGATCTTTCCAACCTCGGCAATGGCAACAGCATCCCCCGAAAGCGTGACACTGCTTGGACTATTGACGCAGGCCACCACGAGATTTCCCTCCGTCACTCTGTCCATGTAGCGGCCTATGTCTATCTCGCTGATGCTGACCGCGAGCATCGCCCCGTCTGCCTCAGGCCTCATCGTGGAGAGTAGACCAGAGAGCTTCCCGCGATGATATGCAATTGTCCACGCGGCCTCGGCCGTGATTGCTCCTTTGGCATAGGCTGCTGCCGTTTCTCCACCAGAATGGCCAGCAACCGCTACGGGAGAGATCCCAACGCTCCTCAAGAGATCTACCAGAGCCACCTGCACAGCGGTACACAATGGCTGGCTATACTCCGCATCATTCACTTTCGATGACTGCTCGTTTCGCAGCAACTCCTCCTTGAGCGACCAGGGACAACCAAGGCGTTTGAGGTATGTGTCCCCAGACTTGATGCTTTTGGCGTATTCCTCGTATGCCATCAAGCTGTGGCCCATCCCATGATACTGGGCGCCCTGTCCGGTGAACACAAAGGCAGTCTTCATTCGCCGCGAGGAGCGGATCGGGCTTGCCATTGTTGCTTTGCCTTGAGTGAGCTGCCGTGGCGAAGAGAGTACGATGAACGACTTCCAGGGAAATCGCGTCCGGCCTGTTGCAGCCGTGTACGCAAGGTCCTCCACTAATGGTGACCATTCCGCAATGGGGAGCTGGGAAGCCTTAATATGCAAATAGTCGTTCCACGCGTCAAATATCCGCTTTGAGCCAGATTGCTCGTGCGCCGAGAGCACAACGAGCTTAGGAGACGCCCCTGACCCTGCAGTGTCTTCTTCAACGCTACTACTGCTATTGTATCCGGAGTCCAGGGTCCCCTTCGTTGGGCTGCCTGGGACACCCTTCAGCGACGTGATCTGGAGCCCGTTGGCGTACGATGTGTGGTGGCACCCTTCCAAGCTATGAGTGCTCAGATAAGAGAATGCGTCTTCTAGGATAGCATGAGCATTTGCTCCAGCGAACCCGAAGGAATTCACACTGATGCGCCGCGTCCCGTCGTACGGCCAGTCCATCAGCTCCGTCGGGACGGCCAGGTTCCATTCTTGCAGTTGGATGCGGGGATTGGGCTTCTCGAACCAGACCTGAGGCGGAATCTTGCCGCTTTCGAGGATGTATATTGCCTTTATAATGCCGACCAGGCCACTGGCACCTTCGAGGTGGCCAATGTTATCTTTGACTGACCCCATCCAGAGAGGCTTTCCTCGGGGCCTGGCCTTGCCAATTGTTTCTCCAAGCACCCGTGTCTCTGTCGAATCTCCTGCTATGGTACCAGTTCCCTACAGTTTTAAAATCAGCGTACTGCCTCTGGGCTGTGGTGACGGAATGCATATGGAATGAGGCTCGGACTTACATGTGCCTCGAAGTACCCGGTGTCTGCCAGATCAAGCCCCGCATCCTCGTAGGTTCGAAGAATCAGATTCTTCTGCGAGGTCCGCGACGGCTGCGTGAGCCCCGGGGTATTGCCATCCTGATTCGATCCCGTATTTCGGATCACTGCACGAATAGTGCTTTTGTCTCGGATGGCCTTATCCAGGGGCTTGAGCACCAGGCAGCACGTTCCTTCCCCACGTCCATAGCCGTTGGCCTTCTCATCAAAGGCCTGAGTCTTGCTGTCCGGAGAGAGAAAGTGAAAGGTGGACATTGTTAGGTTGTTCTCCGGGCTCGATATAATGTTCGCCCCGCCTACCAGCGCCTGTATCAGTCAGCCCGCGTTCTCGCGTCGAAGTAGAGTTTACTGACCATATCCGATTCCCCTGTTCGCAGGCTCTGGCATGCGAGATGAAGCCCGACTAACGATGATGAACAGGCTGTATCAACAGTCACGCTCGGTCCAACCAGGTTATAGAACCACGAAATGCGGTTTGCGATGGCGGCAGCCTCGGTGCCTGTGGCGGCATAGAAGGGCATATTATAGGGATCCCGTTCCAAACTCTTCTGATAGTCATGGTTGAACGATCCAAAGTAGCAGGAGGTGTTCGTTCCAGACATTGCCTCGAGTGTGAGGCCGGCTTTCTATAAGTTAGTCGAGCGACCAAGGGCGGCTCATCGACGTGTAGACTTGCCGTTCTCCATGGCTTCATACGCTACCTCGAGACACATGCGTTGCTGAGGATCAATGGCTTTGGCCTCGTTGGGCGTGATGGAAAAGAACGGGGCATCAAAAGCATCGATGGGGCGATTCATGAAGTGGCCGCCGCGGCAATGCTGCGTGTCCGAGCGCTCCGCATGGGGATGGTAGAACGCATCGATGTTGAATCGGTCTTTTGGGGTCTCTGTGAGAGTACTCTCGCCATTCAGAAGTACTTCCCAGAGCTTTTCCGGGTTGGATGCGTTGCCGGGAAAGCGGCCACCGATGCCGGTGACGGCGATTGGCATGACTGGATCTGGGTGAGTGGCTGGCATGGCTATACGGTTGATCTTATGTTTGATTAAATGGACAAAGAAAAGATTGGTTCACTGTTGTCGGAATTCCCGAGCAGTCCAGCTGAGATGATTCCCTTCGCTAATAGTAGCTTCGTCGTGGCTGTCGGCAGACTTGACGGTTCCAGTTGACTCCGTGCGCACCGAGCTATCATTCAATGCAACCGTCGATAATATACGCGCCATGCACCGCTGAGCTACGCCACTGCCTTGTCTGCTCCTTCATGTACCAGCACTAGCATTGTACTGCCCAGTTCGGCCTCAGTGTCCGAGCACAGGTGACGCGATGGTGACCTACACAAGCCGATTTTTCTTGGTTGGGTCCGGCTTCAAGCTTTATAACGACCAGTCTTTGGATCTATAAGCAGGACACGTCCTGCAGATAGCGTGTCCCCGCCGGCCAGACTGGACGCACTGGCCCGAATCAGACTCTGACCCCCGCTGTAACGTGAGATATCTTCACGGCTGGAAGCGACATTCGACTGATCACCAGAGGCTGGAATACTGAGCAGTGGATTTGAAAACCTTGCAACCCTTTGCCTACATCAGATCGACCTTTTTCCGAGATCATACAACATGCGCTTCCTCTGTCTCCATGGGAGTGGATCTAGTGCCCGGATCTTCGAGACTCAGCTGTCAGTCTTGCAAAAGGCTCTGGGGCCAAGATACGAGTTTATCTTCCTTCAAGGGGAGATTCCGTCCGAGCCTGGGCTAGGTGAGTGACAAGTCGCCTTGCATTGATCCTCTAACCAAGGATCCACAGGCGTGGACGGCACGTACCCTGGTCCGTATTATTCCCTCTTCGACCTCCCCACCAAGGATCGACTCATGGACGTCTTTGCCTTGATTGACGAGACTTGGGAGTCGGACGGGCCTTTTGACGGGCTGGTTGGCTTTTCGCAGGGCGGTGGTGCAGTGGCGTCTTATCTCCTCCAGCCCGAGACGGCCAAAAAACCGCTCACGTGCGCCATGTTCTTCTCCTCCAGCGTGCCATTTGATCCCATGTCGGCTCCTTGGAAATATATCGATCAGGACCGTTTCACCGACGCCACCACTGGGCAGGAAATACCCAGTGCTGACCTGACCCGGTCTATCCCAGAAGTGACACAATTGAACACCTCTCGCTACCCCAGTCTGGGAGATGAGCTTCTTCTGAGAAGGTACACCGTGAGCCAAGAGGACACGAACCGGATCGACCTGCCCACTGTGCATGTCTATGGGACCAATGATCCTTGGTACTATGAGCAGTGCATGGACACGGAAAAGCTCTGCCGGGCGATGAACCGGGAAACCGTGCTGCACAAGGGAGGACATTCGGTTCCTTGGGACGCGGGAACCACGGAGGCTATTATGGATGGTATTCAGAATATGCAATCTGCCGTGGATTTGGCATGATGTACATATACATAGCACTGTTCTTCAAAGTATTGTCTCAATCCAATTCAATGTTCACCCAGTATGTTGCGCCGAATCGCTAACTGTTGATCCCTTTTTTTTTCATGTCGCCGAGAGACTCGGATCAGTGGATATGACCACTATAGCACGCCGTTCAAGTAGTCTTCAAGGGATTCATGTTGAGAAGCATGATATCGAGAGTCATTCAATCACTGCAGAACAGAAATCAGGTTCCTTGGAACCTTACCCAGCATGTGGCCAGTTTAAGCTCAGCATCTATCCATGGGAAGGCACCGGCTGGTGAAACCTTCGTCCTTGCCTGCTCTTTCATGCAGCACAGACAGGTTTCCGGGTCTCCCCGACCGCCGTCTGAGTTTGAACCTCCGGGACGACCGGTATCTGGAAGCCGGTTTCCTGCGGCGCAACTCTCCTGTCGGAGCATGGTTGCCCCAGAAGATCGAGAAAGTCAAGGTATACAGCCATGTGCTGTGCTGCACTGGGGCGACGAATTCGGATTGATTCCTGGTCAAGGGAGTTACACTCCTTGAACCTGCCTTTCATCATGTCTTTCCCTACGGGGATATTTACCTTCAATCGCGTTGAGAGAGTCGAAGTTTAATACCTACCACACTATGTACTCGGCTCGTCGGTGATCGTTCCCTAGCAGCGTCTGCTTACGGTCGGCATCTAAAACACTTTACGCGTCTCAACCCGAAGCATACCCATCATGCCCCCTTTCGGACTCATCTACACCTTCACGCGCGTGCCCAATCCACGCCTCATGAAGGTATGCATTCCCCCTGTCACGCTTTACAAGCACTGCTATTACCTACCAGATCCAAGCCACCGCCAATCTCAACCAGCTCGAGCTCACCCTAACCCCCAACTTCACCATGCGCAAAGACAACAAGTCTCCCGAATTTCTCGCCGACTTTCCCATGGGCAAAGTCCCTACCTTCCGCGGCGCCGATGGTCTTTTACTCTTCGAATCCGACGCCATCACGCGATACATCGCCGAGAACGGCCCCGCTAGCGCCCAGCTGCTGGGACGCACACCGAGTCAACGATCCCTCATCCACCAGTGGATCTGCTTCGCCAACAACGAGATCATCGAGGCGGTGTTGTTTTGCGTGTTATGGCGCATGGGACGGCGGGAGTACAACGAGGCGTTCGAGAAGGTATCGCTCGAACGGTTAGAGCGGGGATTGAATTGTCTGGAGGGGTACCTCCAAGGGAAGGGACAGGGGCAGAGATGGATGGTATCAGACGATGAGCTCAGTTTGGCAGATATTTCCCTCGCCTCAGCGCTGTATTGGCCGTTTGCGTTTGTGGTGGACCGGGACATGCGGAGGCGATATCCGGGGATCGTGAGCTGGTATTTGCGGACGATTGGGAGTGAGGGGGTGAGGCAGGCTTTTGGGGAGAAGAACTTTGTTGAGAAAAGGAAGGTGCACGGTGATGAGGTTGACGGGATGGGGAGTTTGTAGCCACTAGATTATTTTCCATATTGAAATCAGCTTGAGTGGGCCTCTTCATGGGGCAGGACAGCAGCCAGCCGTCTTCCCTTCAATACTAGTCATCTTTCTTGGGATAGAGTCGAACCATCATTTCGATTCCTCACGGTCTCTTAGAAGCCGTTTCTCTCTTCAATGTCCACCTCCCCCGTCAAAATGGAGATTGCCCTCTTCGGACCTGACCTCTACTCTCTTGTCGAGGGCGTTGCCAGTCAGCTGTCCAATGACATGAAGGCCGTCCCAGAGTTACGCAAAGCCTGGCGCCCTGGCATGGCTCCTCATCTGTTTCATACCCGCAGCCCCGTCGGGACTTAAGACACCCACATGCGTTCCGTTATCTTCCAAGAATGTCAGGCCTGGGTGAATCAGGTCAAGAACTTCCCTGACCCCTCACTGCTGGCCATGGCAGCCCCCAGCCGTCTGGGACTGGTGCCCCGTGGCAAATTCCTCCTTCGGGCTATGAGAGAGGTCTTTCCCCTCGCGAACACCCCCTTCTGGCACGCCGTCGCGGAACAGGTGTACGGCTTCACCTGGTGCCTGTCGGATGCCAACGTGCTTTGTCGCCAGTGTGTGCAGGGGACTTGTACCGTCGGCGTGCTGGCTTGCTTCCCGGATTACCTTCATTTCCTGGGGGACCTGCCCGAGATCCTGGATGTCTGCACCCAACGCGTGATCGAGTATATCGAGCACGTGCACCAGGACCATGGCATTGGCCCAGAGCGGAAGATCCTAGACGCCTGGCTGATGTGCGTGCAGGCCGTGTACCTTGACGTGCTGCACCCGAAGGCGGAGTATATGCGCTTCCCGGACAATGAGCACCAGAGCATTCAGTACCGACTTATCAGCTCCGCCGGACGCCCCTTGGCCCTACATGCGCAGCTGGAGCAGCCCAACCCTCTGATTGGCAACGATGAGGAGGTCAACGCCGTTGCATTTGCATCGACCGTGATGCACGATCTCTGCGACCTGCGCCACGACAATAGCGCCAATGAGTACTATAACCTGTTGACGA
The DNA here is from genome assembly GCF_003184845.1 of Aspergillus ibericus CBS 121593. Lineage (NCBI taxonomy): Eukaryota > Fungi > Ascomycota > Eurotiomycetes > Eurotiales > Aspergillaceae > Aspergillus > Aspergillus ibericus. The sequence continues at coordinate 909,981 of NW_020292103.1, read as the reverse complement.
TCGTCAGCGCACATACAGGGGTTCTGAGCGTGGCGATGGTTCGGCGGTTCTGCGTTGACGTCTGGGCCTGGGCCGTGGATAATGGGGCCCTGTGGGCGATCCATCTGGCGGGGCGTGAGCTGGCCTGGCAGCTTTACATGGCTCGCTATCAGACAGGTCTCTTGTTGGATAAACTCCTACCCCCTCGATCCGACCAGGAGAGGACCGAGGTGGACCCGTACGGGGATGCGGTATTGAATGGTCTGAACCCGTTGCTGAATGGAGCGAAGCCGGTGGGACGGAGCCTCGAGCCGAAGAACTATGACTTGCGGGCACGCTGCGAGAACCAGAAGCGCTACGACGAGGTGCTCCAGAATTGCGTGCGGCATTTCCAGGGATGCCCCAACTGTTGGGGATACGATGCGGTGAGCTGGCAAGAGCGTGTTCCGGCCATTGGAGCCGCGTACCAGAAAAAAGTACACGGGCTGTAGCTGCTTGAACACGATCAGCGCGTACATGATTCTGACCTCGCCGGACCGGTTGTGGTGGCTGGCGGATCCGATGGCCGAGTACACGGGACCGCAGGAGAAGTGGTCGGCACTTCTGTGCTAGGTTCCCCTCACACATGGTGATCTTGATGCGGAGGCGAGATGAGATGGATTCCTGAGTTGGGAAGGAGGAAGTGGAAAGAGGAGCTCGGTATTTAGTCGGTACTTGAATTTGTTAGTATATTAGTAGTTAGTGAGTAAGAGAATTCAATTATCATTCATCTCGTTTGACAACAATGGATTCAATCCCCGCCCGAACTGACGGAACTGGGGTGGCTAGAGGAGCCATTCTGCAGGAGGATCCATTTGATGCCCGGAAGATGCCTGTGTCATGGATCGAGGGTATTCCGCCATCATCCGGAGGTGGCGATCGGGGGAGAAGAAAGAGAAGAGAGAGAAGCAGAAGTGAGACTTGGAGATGCGCGGTTTTTGCGTCGTCCGGGAGGCCCCGAGCCCGGGCCAATGATCCATAAGAATCGCCCTTTCCCGCCCGCTCTTCGGTCCGCTCTTCTCCCCATCATTCTGCCATTTTCCCACCTTTTATAGTTCCCGTGGATGCAGCCGCTAAATTGATCTCAGTTCTATACCTGGTTTATCCAATTGTCTATACTGTTGCTTACCCCTCCCTCTACATTGCTCTTCTCCCCCTTTTTCTTCTTTCCCTTTCTTTCTTGTGGGTTTTCTTCCTGGTAAGGCATGGCCTATACATCTCGACTCCGCCAGCCATGCGGTCGCCTGTGCCATGGACTGTCCCCGTTCTTCCGCCCCCGCATCACCGCCGGCCTCCCAGCTCTCTCCGATGCCTTTACCACCAGCACGCCCCGCCCGGCCTGTCCCTCTGACTCTAACACCGCCCCCTCCCTTCTGCAGCCGACCTTCTGGACCACCCCCAGCGCCTGGAAACGCGCCTCCCTCAACACCCTCCGTTGCCTAGTGGGCTGCACCGTGGGGGATTTCTCCATGCTCTGGTTTCTACAAGCCTACTACCCGGCATTGGGGATGGGAGCCATCATGGGGACATCGAGTACGTATACACCCCATCTACTATCCAGTTTACATCTTCATCCCATCCCTTCGGCAATCATCCACTCACCATCACAGTGGCCGCCGGAATCGCCTCCTCCATCCTACTGGAGACGACGCTCCTCCGGCTGGGTCGAGACCAACTCCCCTGGCGCGCTGCCTTTCGCACCGCCACGGGCATGAGTCTGATCTCCATGTTGGCCATGGAAATCGCCGAGAGTGCCGTCGATTACCATCTGACCGGGGGGTGCGTGGCGCTGGACGATCCGCAGTTCTGGGGCGCGGCGGTGGTGTCCGTTGGTGCAGGGTTCCTGGCCGCCTTGCCGTATAATTATGCGCGGTTGAGGAAGTATGGGAGGGCGTGTCATTAACTGGAGGTTGAGTAGTGGCGTTAAGGCTGGGTGGTATCTCGGTCAATCTGAAGATTTGTACAATATGGTTCCATTTCGGTTGTGGGAATAGAACTTATGGGCTCCGTCGAAGAGTGGATCAGTCTGCAACCCAGTTGTCAATCCGACCAGCCAGGGAAAATAGCCCGCATCCCATGCCATAAACAAAGTAGCTTGTATTGTCCTCCGATCACAGTGGCTAGTTATCTCGCAAAATGGTATCCCAAACAAAAAAGCGCGGCGTTGAGCTATGCAGAATCTCACAAAATCTTGGTACATTGGATCTGGCCCGTTTCCCGCTCACCGGAACTCGTCGATCTCCTCGGGAAATTCGGCAAAGTAGTCGGCGTGTTCCTCCAGCAGGGTGGCGTTGTCCCGCTTCGTGATGGCGATGAACTGGCGCTGCACGACCGGTCCGGTTAGTAGTCCGCTCGGAAGCACGACAGGGGATGCGGGCTGGGCGGGCCTACCTCATAAGACGCAAAGTCACCGTTGACGCATTTCCCGGGCTGCAGGGCATAGCCCGTGCCATCACAGGAGGACTGGGCAAAGGCCGTCAGGACGTAGTCGCCGGGCTGGGCCTTGAGGGACTTGTATTTGGTGGACGCGAGACTGAGGCACTTCTCGAGGTCGCCGTCCGAAGCACCCGTGTCGGCGCTGCCCTTGCAATCCTTCTCGGTGTAGCCATGGATGACCCAGGCCTGGGCAGAGGCACTGAGCGCGAGAGCGAGGAACAGGGATTTGAACTGCATGGTGAGCAAGTGGGATGACCGTGGGGGAAGCGAGTGTCTATGTGATGGAGGAAGATGAAGAATGAGGGAATGGGTGGGATAAGAATCAACGGTCAGGAGAAGGCGAGGCGGCGGCGTCGGGAGTCGACTCAGCCCGGAGACCGGGTGGGTCAGGAGAAAAGCATTGAAGGTTGAAACAGGAACCGGAGCGCCGATTCGTGGCTGCTGGCTGGACCACTGGAGGGGCTAGATGGATGGATAGGGGCCGCTAGCCGGGGGCCGCGTTGCTGGCGAATCCAGATTCCAAGGATCTGACCGGCGTGGGTGGGCTCCGATTGATCAGCCGCGGTGATTGGCGGGGAGAGGATTGATCCGATCCACCAGACGACCTGAGCGAGATGCCATGCAGATGCTGATGCAAAACGTAGACAATGACGGGATGTGCTGAAGGAGGATGACGCTGGACTGCTGATGGAAGGGAGACGATGAGGACGAAGAGATGGCGAAGAGCAGAGAAGCGAGGAGGCAAACCAGACAAATCGCGGGCATCAGGCACCCAGGCAGCCACGCCGGGTGCTCACGGGGCTAGTGCCAGGCACCCACATTCGACTCTCGCTTCTCGCTTCTTGCTTCTCGCTTCTTGCTTCTCGCTTCTTGCTTCTCGCTCCTCTTCTCTGCTGTCTGCTCTCCATGTCATGCTCTTCCCAGAAAAAACCTATGGTCGCCGTCGACTTCATCAGTTCTTAGTTATTACATTCCAAGATGTAAGAACCTCTCGCGTCAAGAAATGTTGGCTCAGAAAGGATATCTCCCCTGGCTGACGGCGTTCGACGGACTGACTTTATGTGCCGCCACCAGGACTCAATCTATTTTTATCCGCACTAGCGCGCTACTTGTCACTTCACGGTTGATCAGGAATCGGGGGAACCTCCCAGATGAGTGGAAACAAGGTACATACCAAGCTTCCTGATATAACTGCCATTGAACCAATGATAACGGCCATCCCCGATAGCACCTAGCCACTCTCCAGATCGCCCCTCCCACCGTTCCAACTCCCCAGCAGGATCGCCAGTCCGGCCGCCCCATACAGTCCGCCCACCAGCAGAAACGGCGCCCCCGTCCACACACCCCCCTGCGCCAGTCCCCAGCCATATGCCAAGGCCATCGTCGGTCCCGCCACCACCACCCCGATCCCCTGCATCACCGCAATCGCCGTGTACAGCGTCCCCAGGTAGTGTGCGTCGACGAGCGACGTGATGATGCGCCGCGCGAGCAGGTGCATCGCCGACCCCAACGCAAACACCACCAGCCCTGTCACTGCACCTGCCGGATGAATTGAAACTGCGATCAGCAGACATCCCACGCCCAAGCAGGCGCTGCTCGCCAGGGCCAGCCCCGTGTCTTTAGACAGCGGGGTCATACCCCATCGCCGCAGGAGCCATCGCGATAGGATGGGGACGATGACGACCAGCAGAAGGAGATTGGTAAATCCTCGGACGGAAATGAGGAGGCTGGCCTGCACTCTCATTAGTCGAGGATAAGGCGAGACCCTACGCAGCCCATCAACTACCGGGGATTCAGTGCAGGAGCTCACCTGAGCAATTGTCCAGTGGAACCGATTGGCAGCAAAGAGCAGCAACACCTTCATGACCTGCCTCCCAAGATAGGCGGCGAAGAACACAAACAAGAATAATTGCACGCTGCGATGGCGCCGGATTACTGCAGTCGACCTGCGTAATTCATCCATCCCGGCTCGTACGCGACCCTGGATGTCCCGTTTGTCCGCTTCTCGTTCAGACGGCGGTTGGCCGGGGGAGGAAGGCAGCCTCTGCGGCAATGTCTCCGGGAGGAAGAGAAGGAGGAGCCCGCCGCCGGCAGTTCCCATGGTGGAGAGTAGATACGGCAGCCAGACGTTCTTCGTCATGAGCAGTGTTCCTAGCGGCGTGGCCAGGATTTCGCTGAGCAGAGCCGTGGCTGAGACATAGAGAAAGGCGGTGGTCCTAGCATCCGTAAGCAGGCAGTCACCCATCCGTGGAGTTGGGCCATACTGCTCTTCGTCGTCGAAGATATCGGCCAGCATGACAAACATAATAGAGGTGGCCACTTGAGTGCCGCCACCGACGACTTCAGCAACTGGGGCAAGCCAGATCAGTCGCAGCGGAAGCTTGTCAGAGAACCAGCCTGATGAGACGTGATCATCAGGACGTGGCGAGGAACAGGGTCAATGGAATTATGCACGCACAGACAATTTTCACCCATATATCACTCAGCGTGAATCCCAGCGCGCATAGGAGCAGGATGGGTCGGCGTCCAATTCGGTCCGCCAGCACACCATAGGGCACTGCAAACAAGATCCCTGGCTAGGATTAGTCGCGTCCGGATGATTCGGATGCTGCGAGACACACCCGGAACCTGCTCCAGTGTATCCTTCCAACCCTCCACGAGGGCCACCTCGCCCTGCACGCGGTCCATACATCCCGGTCCATCCTACAGTTCGGGGCACAAATCGCGGGCGACGATCTCGAGCCAGATTTCGGTCTGGGGCGCCCGGGCGATATACTCGGCGAAATCCTGGACGAGAACCACGAAGCAGATCAAGGCGAGGAGTCGCCATCGAGACGGCTGACTTGGAACCTTGGAGGGCCCCAGCAGGGGCATATGTTCGCTAGGAGAAGCCATGCTCGGATGGATAGCAACGAAGCGAGAGATGATGACGCTCCGGGTGCTTAAGGCCTGCATTCCTGGACCTGTCAGCTTCCTCGGCTGTCTGATGTGCTTTGACTTGTTCAAACGCTCCGATAAGATCCTACGGCGAACCACCGGGCGCATCCAACGTTCCCAACGGTCTTCCTTCGGAAAACGGGCCACGCCAGTCGATTGGCTCGACCCCTGTCGCCGTAGTCAACCTGCCCACTTTTCGGGTCGTACGCCCGGTCAGCTGCGCCCGATTTCCGTCCAGCCGTGGCAGAGGCTTGTTACATGGTTTGCCAATAGGCCGGTAGATTCGATGCCCGTATCCCTTATGGTGACCAGTGAAGAAGCTGGGAATGCTTTTAACCCACCAGCATCGGGATCGTCTTTCTGCCCGATATCTTCATGTATAGCTTGTCCCTTCACCCTCCTACTATTATTCAGTCGAATTGGATGAGCTGAGTATGGTATCTCTACTGGATGAAATTGAGATACGATGTTGTATGCTTAATAAGAAGGCGTCGTATCATTGACTTCATCATAACGCCGGAGGCAACACCTAGTCATCAACTGATCCTATCTCAACATTTCAGGCTGTCCACCGCCAGTTGGGATCCTTCCAGCCGCCCACCAGCGACTTGGTCGACACATCCGCCGCAGTGAGCTTCACCCCCTGCTCCCGATCGCGACGTCGGTTGTCATAGCGGAAGTACGCCCCCATGGCCAGGATCACCAGCACCCCGAACAGCAGGAAGGCACAATTGACAATCAGCGCGGGTTTGTATCGCGGCGCTGTGTTCGCCTGGAATGCCAGGCTGGCCGGGATGCCGGCGCAGTTGGCCGCGCCCACCAGGAATCCTACGGTGGCGGCGCGCTGCGACTCGTCGGTGACATTGTTGGTATGCCAGCTATGGAACACCGAACTGGGCACGAAGGCTCCGGATGCCAGGAGGAAACACGCGAAATACGCCACGCCCTGGTGCTCGGACGCGTCCACCGCAATCAGGATGATGTATCCCACGAAGGTGATCATCAAGGAGCCCGCCAGATGAAACGAGCGCTCGCGGAAGTGGTCGGACGACTTGCACAGGATCCACAGGACGACGGTGCCGACACAGTACGGCGCCACCGTGTAGAGGTTGGTCTTGACGGTGGAATACCCCAGTAGAGCCACCATCTGGGGCAGGAAGTTGCTGACGGAACTCTGGGCAACGCCGTAGCAGAAGCAGCTGACCGCCCAGGCGAGCACACGCCAGTCGCGCAGCGCTGCCAGGGCCTCGGTGATGGAGAGCTTCTCGCCTGTTCGCACCGATCCGTCCTGGAGCAGGCGCATCTGGGCCGCGCGAGATTCCGCCTCGTTGAACCAGTGGCATTTGGCGCCGCTCTCAGGCAGCCACCACAGCGAAAATGAGGCGATGACGATGGTAGCGCTTCCTTCGATGAGGAAGAGGTATTTCCAGCCAGGAAGGTGGTGCTTGATCTGAAAGACGCCAAAGGAGATCAGGCCGGAAAAGGCACCTGGTAATGTCAGGTCGTTTCCCTTGCTGGGGAACCTACTTACCCGCGATGGTGACCATGCCGTAGAAGATGCTCAGTCGGAAAGCAATCTCGTTGCGTTTGTAGAACTGCGTGAGGTAGAAGATGACGCCGGCTGGATCGGTCAGCAGCAGACGACAATGATGGGCGAACATACCAAAGAATCCCGCTTCAAAGATACCCATGATCAAGCGGCAGACCAGCAAGCCCGCAAAATTATACACCGCGCATTGCAGCAATGTGATGGCGCCCCTGACCATCGTGAGCAGGCATACCCATGGGGTCTGGGGACTTACCATCCCAGCATCATCGACGGCAGCATCACCTTGCCGCTGAAGCGTTTCAGTAGCAGGTTGGACGGGAGGTCAAACAGACAGAAGGTGACGTTGAACACGGCCAGGATTACATTGTACTGGCTGCCGATCAGGTGAAGATCATCCTCGAGGCCGTCGGTTTTGGCATTGCCCAGGTTGGAGCGGTCCAGGGAGTTGAAGAAGTACATGAGCGAGAGGGCCGGCAGCAGTCTGGAGGCATGAGCTTTGCTCGCAAGTGGAAGCGCTCACGTACCGGAAATCCAGCTTGCGCACGACCGATCGCTCGGCCGCTGCATCGATGGGGAAGGAGTCTCCGACTACGACGCCAGCTTCTTCGGCGATGGCGGCTGCCTTGAAGTCGTCTTTTTGCGTATGCTCCATGGTCAATCAGACTGTCTTTCAATCGAGTTGCATCAAGAATAGCGATCAGGTTCTTGGGACGATCTCTGGTAAAGACACTAAGGCAGGCACTGGTGAGACCGCTTGAATATATGCATACTGCTCTGATGATATGGCCATCTTGAGTTATCGACACGGCTCGTGGTGCATAGATAAGGTACAAGACGGCTGAGGAACAGCGAATCTATCCGGTCGAAGTGCTTCGTATCAGACCTGAGGGGGAATTCCTGGCAGCATATCAGGGCTGGGAGAAATTCACCCAAACGGGAAGGCCGGCGGTTCAGCCCGCACCGACCTGGCCGATAAGCTCAGCGTCGTCTGCACCACCACCACCGCAACCCCTCACGGTCCACGCCATTATCATCCTGCTTGGCATCATTTTATGCCAGGGAAGGTCCAGCCATCCCGCACTGCAGCTCGCGTTATCACCGATCGCCGCAGAAGTGGGGGTCTGCCCATCTCCTGTCACAGGCTTGGCATAACCTGTGTCGCGGGGAATCATTGTATGGCTATAAGACGAGCATCGCCCCCGATAAGCATCGCTGCGCTGTGGCATATCACCAGACATGTCTTCATCCTCGATTGATAAAAGTGCCCCGATCGTCATCATCGGGGCGGGCGTGTTTGGCCTCTCCAGTGCCATCCATCTGGTCAAGCGGGGATACACGAACGTCACCGTATTTGACCGCCAGCCCTACCACGAGACACACTATGACTTTGACCGCGGCTGCGATGCCGCCTCGGCCGGTACTACAGCCCCTCAAGCTACCAGACAGTACTAAGTACTAACGCCAGTCAGACTGCAACAAGATCATCCGTGCCGCCTATGGCCACGAAACATGGTACCAGAACCTGACCCTCGAAGCCATCCAGGTGTGGGAATCCTGGAACAACTCGCTCGCCACGGGAACGATGCTTCCCCCGGGCATGACTCGCAGCGAGCGCATCTATGTCAACTGCGGAAACTATCATTTCGGGGACCACGGCGACGCGGCCGGACTCAATCCTTTCGAAAAGGCGTCGGTGGAGAACATCACCAAGGCTGGTCTCGGCCACACCCAGTACCTCTTTGCATCCAACCCGGAAGAGGTGGAGCGAGCCAAGAAGGATGGCTACGGGTATGCCGTCGATCCCTTCCACCTCGGTGAGGGTCAACCCTCCGGGTATCTCGACCTGATCGGAGGATTCGTGTACGCCGACAAGGCATGCCGATACGCGCTGCACCTGGCGCAGCAGCTGGGAGTCCACCTCGTGCTCGACCGACAAGCCGGCAGTTTCGAGGGCTTGGTTGAAGACAGCACGGGTACGGTCACCGGGATCCGGACCGCGGACGGCCAACAACACCCAGCCTCCCTCACCATCATGGCCTGCGGGGGCTGGACCCCGTCTCTTCTCCCAGAGATGGATGGACTCGCAGAGACCACCGCTGGCTCGGTGGCGATGATCCAGATTCCCGAATCCTCGCCCCTTCGGCAACGATTCTCCGCGACCAACTTTCCGGTGTTTCACTGGAACGTGCGATCGGGCGAAAATGGCAATCTCTACGGCTTTCCTCTGGATGACCGGGGGGTTTTAAAGATCGGGTATCGCGGCACGAAATATACTCATCCGCAAGTCCAATCCGACGGGCACGTGCGCAGCACACCGATCACCAAATGGACCTCCCCATTTATCACGGGGTTGCCAGAGAAATCGGCCACCGTGATACAAAACTTCCTCGATCGGTATCTCCCCGAGCTCAAGGCTGCCGGGATCGGCATCTCGCAGACCCGTTTGTGCTGGTACACGGATTCCTATGATAACCACTGGGTGATTGACCGGGTGCCGGGGAAGCGGGGGGTGATGGTGGCCACGGGGGGGAGTGGCCATGCGTTCAAGTTTCTGCCGGTGCTGGGGGGGTTGGTGGTGGACCGGGTGGAGGGGGTGCAGTCAGGCCTGCTGGAGTTATTGCAGTGGCGGAAGCTGGGGGCAGGCGAGAAGGGGTCGAATCGGTTGCAGCGGGGATTTGGGGATCCAAATGCGCTGCAGAAGGTGAAGATGGTGGACGAGCCGGGGAGGAGTAAGCTGTAGCTAGATGCCACCCGACATGAAGCGACGAGTGACTTCTACCATGTTTCTTTCCATGTTCGATTCCATCCCTTCAATACTAGGATCCACCCGGACAAAGAACCCATGATCTCCTAAACTTCAATTCAATTCAATTCAATTCATATTCTTATACCTGATTGAGCCTGCTAAGTAAGATGCTAGCTATGCAGGTGCTTCACTGTTTGAAGTAGAAATATAACCCTGAATACTGTTAAATCTCTTAAATTCATAGTAAATATATAAAACAATGCATGCTATGATGTAGGAAGATTATCGCTATAGCCTAATATAACTATATATAACTAAAGTAAAGTGAAGTTATATAAAAATTAATATAAATAAGTATTGCAGCTAACTGGCTAGTTATTTATAAGTTATTATTTTCTCTATTTTTTATTTATATTTTTATTTCTAATTTACGTGTTCCTTCTAGTGCGTATGACCTTCTCTAGATAATTTAATCTAGGGCGTGTATGGGTCTTTTTATTTAGTATTTTTAGTATCTATCTCTATAGTCTTGAGACTTATGTGTTCCTAGTCTAGATCAAGATCAAGATTAAGATTAAGTTTGATTTAATTGAACTATCTGAGTAAGCTTATTTATAGTATAAATTTAGTAACATAGTAGATTGCCTGTGGGTCTGATATAATAGAATTATAATTAATAATCTTATCTCTCGGAGTGGATTTTTATATAGTAATTTTATTAAGTATCTAATTATATAGTTTTATGAAGTAAGAGCACACTAAAAGTATATACTTAAAGATCTAGAACTTTTTTTTATAGTTATATTAGTTACTTTCCTATATTTTAATTTTATATAGAAAATATATTAGACCAATCCTGTATATATATATTTATATGATTATAGATATATATACCTTGGGAATACTCTTGTAGAGTATTAGTATTTTTTTTTAAAAAAAGTTTTTACTAATCTCCGTGTTAGTATTACCATGTATTTTATCTTCTATTATTTAATCTATCTCTTCTAAAATCTTCTGCGAATAATTTTTTTAGTAATAGATATAAATTAGATTATCTATTATTCTAGTTTAATCTTATTTTTTACTGCTTACTTTATCTCAGAGTCTATAATCTTATTTTTTTTAATCTCTATATGGGTAGGGATTTAATAGATTATAAAATCTATATTTTATAGAATTCTGAACTTGTTATAAATAATTTTTATATATAATTATTTAAATAGGTGGCTGGAAGCTCCTACTACCTAAATTATAATTTAATTATTAATAAATAAATAGGTCTAGCTGTATCTCGGTAGGATACCTCTTATAAAAAAAAAGCTATTTTAATTTTCTTTAGTTTAGCTATATATATGGTTGAATCTATCTTAGTATTAAAATATGCTTATTATGCTTATCTAGTATAAATATTAATTATAGAGATTTCTACATCTCCATGGTAGCTACTACTGTTTATATATAGGATAATAGTATTAGTATAGTAAAGCTAGTCATATCTAGTAAGTATAATCTTATAGGATTAGATGTTATATTAGATATATAATTTCTAAGATATTAATATAAATATTTTATAAATCTTTTATTTTTTTTCTTACTAGATAAGGATAAGAACTATATTTTTTATTTATTTAAGAATTTTAAATAAGCTCATGTCTCCAAGCATGAATATCTTTTTATAATATTAGTATTTTAAGCCTTGAGGTTAGGTAATCTCTAGCCTTATTTAAATATATAAGATAGTTTTTTTAATTATCTACTATATAAGCTACTTTATAAATAGTAAATAAAGTTTAATATTAAGTATAATTATAACTATATTTTTAAAAACTCTATTAATTAAGATAGCCACATGTCTCTAAATCTTAGTAAATTCTATCTCTATATGAGTTTACTATTTAATAGAGATTTATTAGCTAGCAGGACTATACCATATAGTAATATTATATAATAATTATAAAATAATTATTACGCGGTAGATCTTATATATAAAAATAATTAAGATATTTTATATAGAGTCTGTAATATCTTAGAGAATTTCAAGGCTTTTATTAATTTTAGTAATAGCTTTAGTCTAGTAGATGTTAAATATGAGGATTTTATTAAGCTAGATATTAAAATATTAAACTAATTCTAAGAATTAAATAATAATTAATGGACTTGCTAATCCTAGAAAAATAAAAATTATAATAAATAAATAGTTATAACTCTTCTACTTGTAGTAATCCTAGATATTAATAATCTTTAATAGTTTATTTAGTTTATTTAGATTAGAATTAAAGATATAAGGATTCCTAAAATAGATAAGTTTGAACTTGTTAAGCGTGAACTTTAATATATAATATTATAATTATATATTAGTTTTAATAAAGACTTTCTCAAGTAGCTGCTTGTTAGTAATATAACTTTTAAAAATAATTAGAATAATTATATTATTTATCTAGTTAAATATTTAGATTTTTTTTTTTAGGTGGAATTTAGAACAGGTTTAAAAAAAAAATATTAAATAATAGGAATAAGATTAGTGAGATAAATAAACCTTATAAAATATTATTTAATATTAATAATAATTTATTAAGATATTTCTATATCTAGAGCTAAGTAATATAATTATATAAAAATACTACTATCTATAGTATAAAGTAGCCTAATTTTACTTATCTAAGATTATATAAAAAATATATATATAATATATAATTATATATCTCTGATACATCTAATAGTAATAAATTAATAATGTAATTTCTCTTTTAAATATTATAGATTTTATTAAAAATTATTTAAATTATATAATTAATTAAAATATCTTTATAGTCTCCAAGATATCTATAAAGAAATAAACTATATTTTTTTATTATTTATATAATACGTATAATAATAATTAATTTTAATAATTTTCTAAGAATATTAAGCAGTGTAACTAGTCTATATAATTTAAATAAATAAAAATTATAGGAGCCCTCCTTATAAAAAATTACTATAATTAATTTCTAGAAATATTTAAGATTATATTCTATCTATATATAAATATTAAAGATCGTGATAAATATATTAATAAATATTTTTTTATTGGTTAGCACGTGCTATATATAATTAGAAATAATATTAATACTAGATATTTTATCTATAGAAGTATATTTAATAATATTCTATATTTTTTATTTTATTATTAAGGGAAATTCCAAGGTCTTTAATTCTCTAGTTATATTGATATTAGATAGATTAATCTCTAGAGACTCTGGAAAGAAGACTTATTAAAAAATTTTTATTTTTTATTTTATAGTTTCTATAATACTAGAAAAATTTTATAAAATTGGAATAATTCTATTATTTTTACTTTTATTTTTAATTTATTATAATATTTATTATATTCTGCGGGATTTTTTCTCTATAGCCCTATATATAATATTTTAATAAGTATTTTATAAAATATATTTAATAATTTTTATTTTTTTATTTCTTATTATTATATATTTTTTTTACTTTTTTTTTATTTATTTATTTGTATATGCGTGTCTTACTCTTTATATTATTTTTATTACTTTGTAGTATTTTAGAGTAAATCTAAGATTAGTTTACTTACTAGAATTAGTCTATAGAATTAATTTTATAATAATACGCTTTACTATTTCTACTAGATAGTCTATAATAATATTAATTTATATAAAGATTAGATATTTTATTACTAGCTTCTATTATAATTCTTTTTCTATATTTATTTTAATAAATTCTTATATTTTTTTTATATCTATAGTTTTTTAATTTTTTCTTAGTATCAGCTTTGCTAATAGTATATCTAGGTTAACAATTATAGTTATTAGGAAATAGTTAGAATTAATGTATATAATAAATATAGTCTTATATATAATTAAGTAGTTTGTTAGCTTGGAAATATTAAAAACTAAATTAATTATAATTTAATAGTTTATATACTCTTAGGTAATAATACCTAGTTTAAATTAGAGATCTAAATTAATATTATCTATAAGAATTAATAATAGATCTATTTTAAGATTAGATTCTACGTTCTTGCCGCTTTATATAAAATAATAAAGATTAAAATTATCTAGTATAAACTAGTCTTTATCTTTTAATTACTTATTATCTGATAGGATTAAATTTATTAAAGTATTTATAATTATTTTACCATTACTATTATATATGTTTAATAAGTGTAGGGTCTATTTATATTTATTATAGAAATAAAGCTTCTATATATTATATAAGTATTTTATATATTATTATTTACTTGAGTTAATTTTTTTAGAGATAAATATATATATTTATATTTAATTCTTTACTATGGCTATTAGATATAATAACTAGTAATTATAAGTAAAATTATATATAGTATTTAAAATAAAGTTCTTCCATAGTTCTTGAATTGTGATAATATTTATTTTAAAAATTTAAAAATTCTATAAAAAGTATTTTATTATTATATTTCTTAATTTATTTATATTATACTAGATAATTTATAATAGTTCTTTATTTATTATTTAAATATTTCTAGAGTTTTTCTAGTTTTATAATGTGGGTGGACGTAGTGGGATAATAAATTATTTTTTATATTATTAATTCTATATTTTTTAGATTATATTATAATATTAGATATAGAGTTACTCGGTGGCTTATTTAATATTAAATTAAAAAATATTAGATTTTATTCTAAAAATTAAAAAAAAATTTTTAAGATCTATATTAAAATATAAAAATTAGAATTAAAGTTATTATTATTAATTTTTAATAATATTTTTATTATTTTTCATATAGGCTTTAACCAAGCTAGTTATAGTTTCTATAAGATTACTAGTATCTTATATTTAAAATTATATTTAGATTTAGAGTATAGGATCTGTTGGATTTTTTTTAATTATATACTAGTAATTTTAATTATTTTACTTACTAATTATATATATATAGTTTTAGTTATTATTTTTCTCTTAGTAGATTATTATCTAATCTTATAGTTAAATAACTAGCTCACCTAAAACTCAAGGATTAGTCTAGTCTATAGTTTTATAGAGATTATTAATATTATTATTTTCTTATTTCTATTTTTATAGTTAGTCTACTTATTTTTACTTATTATCTTTACCACCATGTATATTTTAATAGGTGTTAGATCTATTATTTCTATATTTATTATATTTATTATATTATTATTAATTTATTAGATAGAAAATATAATAATATTTCTAGGATTACTATCTCCAAAAATGCTATCTTATAATAGTTTATTTATAAAAATTATTCTTACTAAGAGTAAGATAATTTAAAAATAAAAAAGAATAAAATAATAATATTTAAATAGCCTCTTAGTAAGTCTGGCTATAATCTATTATATTTTTTTCTTATAAATTAAATATATCTAGTTTTATGTATAATATATACCTCCGTAATTAATATACTTCAGTTTTTTAATTTTATTTATCTTTTTTTATAGATATTTACGAGTCTAGTAATACTCCGTATAATATATATAAACTATTTAATTAAAATAGATACTTCTTATATAATTATATTATTAATAATTATAATATTAATAAATATATAATATTTAATTATATTTAACCACAATCAAGATCTGAGAGTCTTATATAATACTATATTTAATTATCTTATTTACTAAAATAAAGGAGGTAAATTTAATAATAATTATTAAAAATTTTTATTCTTTAAAATTTTAAAAAAAGATAGTCAACTAGTATATATAAAAGATCTTAATATTATTCTTCTAGTAGTAGGTATTATCTGTTAGTAAAGCCTTACTAGTCTTCTTTAATTAAATAAGATTAATTAATTTAATCTATACTCTGTAAATTATAATTCTTTAAATTAAATAATAAATAATCATATCTTTTTAAAATTAATATATCTATAAAAAATATTACTGGGTGGCTTCTGCTTCAATAATAGAGTAAAAATTAAGATTTAAATTATTTAATTTAAATTATTATACTGTGATGAATTTTATAGTAACTAGAAGAAAGAAAATATTAGCCTAGTAGATTTAAATATATATTTTCTTAGTCTTCACTAAAATATCCCTTAGGAGTATTTTATAGAATTAAATTATATTCTTTAGATTATTAAATTTAATAATAATCTAAGTTTTCTTTATTAGTTTAAAAAAGGACATGCTTATTAAGATTAATTCTAACTATATTAAGCTATATAATAGTAGCAGTATATTTTTTTATATAGTAATATTAGTCCAGCTGTAGATATTAGTAGAAAAAAAAATTTTTTATAATAATTTTTAAAAAATATAAATATTCTTCTATATTTTAATAGAGTGTTTTAATCTTTACGTAAAAAGCTTTGTGTCCTTATTACTAGAAATGTCTAAAGGGATTTTTTAATAGATTTACTAGGAATTCCTGTATATTCTTAATATAATTAATAATTAGCTTAAGCACTTGAGAGCTCTTACTTATTTCTAGGTGCTTAAGTATTATATTTATATTATGTTAGAGATCCAGAGTATATTCCTAGAAATGTTCTGATTTTCTTATAGAGGCAGCCAGACTAGACTAGTTAAGTGTCTTTAACGCCATCATTGTAATAACCTAATAAAATTAATATTAAATAATAGCGGTGCGAGTTACAAGAAACTTATCAAAAGATAAGGCCTCTAGGGCCTCGCGTTGCGATGTGATTTCAAAAATTCGATTCCTGCGCAAGTTGTTGTTTTTCGATCTCCTAAACTTTTGTCCCACATTCCCACCGCTCAACTGCCTGGCTTTATGCATGGAAATCAGAGAGGTATCCTCCATCTACATCTAATCCCATCCACACGCACACACGACTTCATTTTATCCCCCCATGTCCTTCGCAGAACCCACCACAATTACAAACCCCATCTCTCCCGTCTCCTCACATACATAGTACGATGTAGGTCTATACCCACTCACTCCACCCCAACCCATCCCCATTTCCACCCCCATAGACCAAGGGATATTGTACCCCCTCCGCCTCGAGCAAATACCCCAACTCGCACCATCCGAACTGGACCTTCACCTGGTCTGCATAGAAATGATCAAATCTCCCCTCTAAGGCATCACGCAGGGAATGTACATCCCCGGCGGGATGCAGTTCCTTCCAGGGATAGATGCAGGTACTCCCCTGACAGGATTTGAGGACGAGGAGGAGGGCGTCGAGACGAGATATGATGTGGGAGATGGGGTAGGGGCCGATATAGCTTGTTGCATTTAAATCAGTAGTGGGGATGGTATTAGGGGCGGGATAGAGGTTATGGAGTTGGTAGGGGTCTCTCTGATATTCCATTAGTTCGGTTGGATTATGGGGTAAGGAGGAAGGTATAGGGTGGAGGGCATACCGTAAGATCATACAGTTGATGTTCATGACTACACCAGACGGAGTAATAGAGGTTGAAATCGGGGCTGATCAGGCGGAGGGCTTTGTAGGTGTTGTTGTAGAAGGTGGTGGGGCCGCCGTCCGCTGTACATTATCCTCGGTTAGTAGGGTGGTGGTGGTGATTCTTTAGGGGGTATAGCCGGGGAAATGAGGGATAGGTGAAGGGGGACATACGCGCTTGCCCAAACACGCCCTCGAAGCCCGCCTTACCCCAGTATTCCACATTGACATGTTCATGGCGAGAGAGTTCGTCTTGCTGGATGTCAGTCTCCGTCAACGGAATCGCCAACCCATCAAACTCCTCCTTCAGCGGCAGACCCGCGATCCGAAAAATCGTCGGAGCCAGATCAATATGCGTCGTCACAGAGGTCACCTCCATCCCGGGAGAAATCCCCGGACCCCGCACAAACATCGGAACGCAAATATCCTCTTCGAATCCACATTCCTTGCCCGGATGGAGGCGATGTTGGCCAATATGGTAGCCATTATCCGACGTATAAAAGAGATAGGTATTCTGCAGAGCATCCGCGTCCTCTAAGCGCTGTACAATATCTTCGACGAGTTCATCCACGGCCTGCAACGCACGGAGACGATTCCGATAGAATTCATCGTTGTAGGCGATACTACTCTCGTTTTGTCGCGGGAGGGTCCTAATCCAGCTCACGCCGGAGGGGTGATCGGGGTTGAAGTGCGGAGTACGAGGCACTATGGCATCCGGGAAGAGATGTTGATGGCGTGTGGCCGGGATCGGAGCCGAGAAGCGAAACGTGGTAGTATCGTTTTCATCGCCCATTTCGAGGTTCGAGTGGGGTGCCACGGGGGCGACGGCGAGGAAGAATGGGCGATCAGTATCACTCGCCAAGGCGTCGTCGAGGAAGCCGAGGGTTTTCTCGGCGAGAACGTCCACGGTGTGTTGGCCTTCGTAGCTGCGGGGGGAATCGTGGTTGCGTTGGTACACCGGGCGGAGGTACTGATACGTATACGGGTCGAGAACAAAGTCTGAGGCATTGAAGCCCGTGGCAAAAGGGGAGTGGTAGTTATCCACGGTGTGCGCGTTAAACAGCTTCCCAGTGTAGTACGTATCATACCCCCCATCTTGCAGCCACAGGGGGAGCCAATTGTCGTTGTGGCCTTCGGCGACGAATTTAGGGTATCCACCTGGATGGTCAGTAACTAATCGCTGAATCTGGTGCAGTGGAGGTGGTACCGTAGGGAGGATAAATCTCCGTAACGTTGGTGTTATGCGCTTGTTTGCCAGTCCAGAGACTGACGCGCGAGGGACAGCACAGGGCTGTGGTCACGAAGTGGTTCCGATAGGTAGCGCCCTGGTCGGCGATGTGGTGCATCGTGCGGGGGGTGTAGTTGAGGGAGTCCATTTGGAGGTCTTGGTCGTCGACGAGGATGAAGATGATGTTGGGACGGTCTTTAGAGACAGAATGGTCCCCGTCCAGGATGATTTGTTGATCAGCATCATTGTGATCTGTGAAGCTGCTGGTATCGTTTGTGTCTGCGATGGCCTGCCCCAGGCCGGCAATGGCCAAAAAGGCGAGGAATCTCATGGTTGGCAGCTGGGCTTATCTGATGAATTGCCGGGACTACGCTGATTTATCTCGGCAGTTCCCGTGCCTGGCATGACAGCACGCCATCAGAAGCCAAAGAATGATCGTGTCGGGCACGGCAGTATGGCGTGATTGGCGCTAATCCGGCATCATCGGGCCATGGCGGGAGTTATCCCTGTTATATCAGCGGGGGTGGACGCATAAGCATGACTCTTGTTCAATTGACTACGCTGCTATGTACTTGTGGAATGAAATGAAATCCGACGAACGGCAACACAAACGCTAAGATACACCTAAACATCATTTCATCCATGTGAATCACTACGGCATCTAAGCAATCGTGAGGTTCTGGCTCAGAGTCTGCAAGTACGGCTCGTACAGGGCCTAAGCAGTCAGTCAGCCGTCCACCGTGCCAGCAGGAGTACTCACCCCAATGAGCGTCGCATGGGCCACCCCCAGGGTCGCTGCCCCAGCCGCAGTGCCCTCCGGAATCGTCACGGTGATGTTCTGATACTGAGGCAGGTAGTATTCATGATACACGGGGTCATAGGCCCCGTTGTACAGGATGGTACCCAGGGCCTCCGAGGCCGGGTAGCAGGTCGACGACCCACAGGACTGCAGGCCGATGGCGATGCTCATCTCTTGCACGTTGGTGGGGGGGGTCTGTACACATCAGTTCGGTTCTCATTCGATCTATCTCCCATGGCATGGCAGGACCTACCGGACGCTGAATCTGCACGGTCAGCTGCTCCCCCGCCTGGACCGTCTGCCCGGCCGTGGGCAGAGCGATGTAGACATTCTGCGCTACCGCCCCGGCAGCGAAAGCCACCACAACCGCAAGGATATTTCTCATAGTGACGATGGAATGTTGAATGAAATGGGTGAACGGATGGAAGCTGGGAAGAATGGCAACCCGGCCAGGGGGCCTGTTTATATCAACCCCATCAACACTCCGATGGATCCGCTGTGGGGAGATATTGCAGACTGGCAGGCAATGAACGACCAAAATAGATACTATCTGGAACACGGGGCGGAGAGGAAGGGATCTCATTGGCAGGGTTTCAACTGCGGGTGTCGATCGGTTGTCAAGGTGATGCATCGCATTGCCGGACCTGAGAGGGATATCCGGGGTGCCCCAATGGAGAAACACGCGCCCAGCGGGGATGTTGAGACGAGTAACTACTCTCGCGCGATGGTCGTGGCCACCGAATCTGAGCCTCTTCCTGCCAGATTGCAGCAGCAAGCAACACAGCATAGGGATGCACAAGCGGGATGCACGGTGAATGACTCATCGGATGCACAAGTCACCTGATCTGGTGTAGCCTGGGGGCCTGACTGACCGATCGGTCGCATTCCCAGGCCGAGTTTATTCTATCCGAGACTGCCTGCGCACATCTGGCATCAGGCGGACCGGGATAAGGCGTTACATCACAGTATATACGAGGAGTGGCTGGTCTGAGATCTCTCGGTGAGACCTGTATCGCCAATCTGACAGATGACCAAGCCCAGGTCCAAGCCATTCTGTCGAGTCATTCAGTGGCTGATCGGCATCTCTCAGTATCAACATCAGGCCCTCTCACTCAGCGGCGATCCTAGGACCGGACCAACCAGGGCCTCTGCACAAGCGGATCCCTAGTAGTGTGCCGTGTACAGTCTCGGCTACCCCGGATGATTCCCCCTCATGTGCTCATCGAGGCAACGCCAGACCGAAATCCTGGCGATGGCGTGCTCGCCGCTGGATGCGGTGATCTCCATCGGTTCATCCGGATGGGGATGACGTTGCACCGTCGCCCCCGCGTCGTGCCCGGTTCCTCCTCCGCTTCCTCGAACCTTACGGCCCTCCACCGGGCCATCCCCGAGCTTATCTTGCCCTGGACATGGTTCGTCCGGCTGATACGAGGCTTATCTATGAGATCGTGGATTATCAAGTTCTCAACGTTAGAAATGAGGTATATGCAGATCTATGTGCAATGTAGAAAAAAAGGAAAGGGGAGAAAAAAATATCGAATAAACCCGCTCGTGTATCAACAGGCGCTGGCGTAATGTATTCACAATCATAAACATGGCACATATATACAGAATGAATGCTATGGGTATTTGCATGCTCGGGGCCGAGTGGCACCCGTCCCGGTCGGGGGTCAAGAATCATGACAGAAATGCAAGATGCAAAGCAAGATGAACGCTTACTCCGGGGATGCGCATGAGAACACGCCGCGGACCGAGCCGTCGCGGTAGTTGAGCACCTAGAAAACAGATTAGCATCTCGCAGACCATGGAGAGGCACCACACGTACAATATCGTCGACACTGGCATAGGTACCAGCCCCCAGTGTCACGAGTCCGATGATCAGGCACACCAGGTTCAGCGCCCCCAGCGCCAGGTTCTTGGGCGTGTTCCACTTGCCCTCGCGGAGGAGCAGGAACCACATCAGCGCCGGGAAGTAAAAGGTGAAGCCGGAGATGAAGAGCGACGACGAGATGGACAGCAGATCCGAGAAGAACGGAATCACCTCGGCGATCACAAAGGCCAGCCAGGTGATGATGCTGATCAGCACCAGCCAGGTGATCCAGCCCATCTTCGTGTTGATGAACCGGATCGACGAGTTCTTGAACACGCGCCCGTGGATCATCCGGCCCAGCACCACCGTGTTGATGGACCCACTGATGAAGATGACGGGCAGCGCGATACCGAAGGCGATCCGCTTGACCGTGTGGCCGGCAGACAGGAGCGCCGGGCTCTGCACGTCCTGGCCGACAAAGGCGTAGATCACCGCGCCCGTGACGGTGTAGATGACAATCTCAATCAGACCCAGCGCCCAGATGGACTTGGTGTAATCCTTAGGGGTGTGCATCTCGTCCATAAAGGAGAACTGGCACATGGCGAAACTGTAGGCGAACACAATGTTGGTGACGGCAATGAAGGCGTCGGTGAAGGTGATGCCCTCCTTGGGCCAGGCCGACCAGTCCACCGCCGACAGTCCCCCCACCTCGTTGGAGCTGCGGACACCGGTTGCAATCATCGTAACGAGGATGGCGACGATGATGGAGACGAAGTCGACGTAGCCCAGGATGGCCATCTCAGCGAAACTGGGCGGCACGGCGAAGAGCAGCAGAATGATGGCGGACACGACGGCAAAGATGACGGAGCAGATGCCGCTCTCGGTGATGTTGATGAAGGCGATGGTGCCGGTCAGACAGTGCGAGCCGGTCAGGAACAGCAATTGCAAGCCCAGCATGACGTAGACGATCTCATAACCCACCCGGCCGAACATCAGCCGTCCGGCTTCGGGGTAGTGAGCCACGTCGGGGAACTTCAACTTGACCTGACCGACCACATAACTGGTGTAGATGGCGACGAAACCCAAACCGACAGTCATGATGACACCGGCGACCATACCGAGGGTCGCGAAACTGGAGGGGATAGACAGACTACCGAGCGCGATGGCCTCGACGATGAGGACCACGGTGAGACGCTTCCAGCCCAGACGGTTATACTTTTCGATACCCGCCTCGTAGATGTTCCGCTCACTCTCACTCATCTTGTCGACCATATCCCCGTCGAACGGCGGAGGGGCGAACTTTTCTCCTTCCATGCCCATGGCATGATGGGACTTGTTGTCCGTCCCGATTTCGTCGGCGTAACCCATGATGGAAACCGGCGATGTGAAGTGGAAGTGGTGGGAGGAGATGGGGGTGACGAGAGGCGGAAGGGTGGAGAGGGTCAGGTGGGTGGTCACACAATGCCCTGTCACACCGGATGCCTGGGGTCTGGGGGAGGGAGAGGAAGAAGGGGAAGAAGAAGAGGAAGAGTGTCGAGCGAGAGGGAAGCGAGAGGAACGAGAGGGAAGAGGACGGTTTTGAATGGGGCGGGACGGAAGTTCACCGCAGGCACGACTTTCCACTGCAGCTCCAACGGAGGTCGGATGAATCCGGGCACGCGCCAGTTGCTGATAAACAGCGAGCAGCCGACCAGTCGTTCGGGGTCCATCACACGATGCGGTGGAAACCATTTGGTAATGAGATTCGGTGGCGGTTGCTAAGGTTTGCAGGTTTATCAAAATCCACGTGGGGATCAAGCTCCCGCCACTCTGTCTCCCAGCCAATGAAATTTTTAGTATTTCTGCCCAGGCCGTGGAATCAGCTGATTCCGGACTAGCGTCCACCAGGGGTTAAGCCCCAGGGTGACGTTGGGCTGCCGCCGCCGCTGCTTCAGGTTTAGCGTTGGGGTTAGACTAGCCCAATGCGGGCGGGAGTGGCCAGCAGTGCGTCCCCCAGGCCAAAGGCTATTCGTCTTAGCCTCGCCCTCCCCAGACTGGCAGGATGGACTAAGTAGGCGACTAACTGCTGCGGTTGCAGTAGCCCGTGCCGTCCGCCCGATCGACGCGGTAGTAATTTTCTCGGGGTCGCCGGCACGAAGTTTATTTTGGTGACCAAGGCCTGCAGAGGGATGGCAGGTAGCCATGAGCAGTGAGCACCTAGGGTACTCCGTAGAATTCAGCAGAAGCAGGATGCTGGGGCTCACCGGGGGGGTCTCAGGCCTCACCGGGGAGGGGAGGCTCGGGCCATGGCAAATGGCAAATGGAGGCAGTGAAACACGGAGCAATGTTCTCCCCCCAACAGCTTCTAGAAGCCTGACGAATGCGGCAAGGGAGCGACACGGTTATCAGCGTGATGACCAATTGCTATCGCTCACCGGCACGGGCGGTCGCACCGCGGTTGGAGGCGAGCCCGCCGCGGTTATCACTACTATGTACTTAGGGCGATCCGGGCCGCAAGATTGGCCCAGTGTGACCACCGGGGCTGACATTTCATCGGATGATTATCTCATATCTATCATCTAGGTGTAGTACTACTACTACTACTACTACTACCACTACTACTACTACTAGGGGTAGTACATAGTCCAAGCATGATGAGGCATCAGCTGGTGGGAGGGCCGGGATCCCGACCGCCCGTCAGGCATCCAGGCAGACAGGCCTCCGTTGGAGCACCCCTCAGGCATCCACCCCAACTGACTCCAATTCCGTCCCGCTCGGTCGGGGTTCGGGGCCGATTTCTCTCTCCCCAGACCCATGCTTGGAATGCTAGATATCTTGGGACGCATGATGCTCGGACAGTCCTCGGCTTAGTCTTGAGCACATCCGAGCTCAACTCTGCCAAGTCAGAGGAAGGAAAGCCGTTGTACTCCTTTCGCACTCACAAGCTCCCGTGCTTGCCTTGGTGTACGCATCTGGGATACCATGGTCGCACAGGACATGCAGCGGGAATCCCCTGTCTCTAGCGCGGCATGGCCTTCACGGAGTGTAGGGATGCGGTACGTCAGGCCGACCTACGCCAGAAGATGCCAGAAGATGCCAGACTGTGCGCAAACCCCCTGCCAAATCCCTTGCTCGTCGGTTGAGAGAAAGCCTCGATCGGTTTCGGGGGCTTGTGGTCTACCTGGCCAGGTAGATATCATGACTTCGCGCCGGTAGATGCCTTGTTTATGTCCGCTGGATGATTAGCGTCGTCGCGGTGCATGTATCATCAGCTGGCAACGGGACTATAAAAGCCTCCGAACGATCCATCCCCATCATGCCTCTCGCCACCCAGTATGCATCCTCAGGGTGTACCCTGTCCAGCTGCTCCACGATGAGCCTATTCCCTGCCACGTGACTTAAGCGTATTACCTTTTCGTACCACTCTAGCCTCTGAGAGGAGGGAGACTTAGAGAGAGGGGGTCAGCTAGAACCCCTCTAAAACATATCTATGTTGTATTGTTCTTCAAATCAAATTATAGCCAGCTGGAACTTGCCAGGCCGGGACTGTGGCCGTTGATTGGTCGGTTATTGCTATAGCTGTCCTCAATGGCCACTCCAGCTGACTACACACCACGCGGTGACTTAATAATTGTGGCTTGGGGCAGTGCGGAGAAGGTTAGAGACAAGCAGTCGCATTTCGGAACTCATTCGCAGTATCTCTCACATGGAATCATCATTTGTACGTGTATTCTGGCGAATCGAAGGTCATTAACTTCCGGAAGGACTGATACAACAGACGCAAATAATGCGGCAGAACCAGGAGACACTGGACCTTAAAGGTCGATAAGCTCGAGATGAGGCCACAGATGCATCACTTGGCATCAGAATAAACTTTCGGGGATTGCAAAACATGCGCCCGGAACCTTCGTCCCTAGTCAGCTAGGGTGCCCGGTCCGGAACACAACCCACCCTGTTTTGGCTTGATGCACTCCTTGCCAGCTCTTTGATATCCTGCCAGGCCCTGTCTCCGGTCGGAAGCCGGCTCAACTTCGGTGATGGTGCCGATATATCGCCGAGAATTTTGCTGGCGGAATAACAAGTATGGAGCCATGTCAGTATAGATGTCGCCCTGTGAGAATCGGTGGAGTCAATCTCCGTTGTTGTTCTTCAGCAAAGCATGAAATTCATGGCGTGTCATCATGTCGTCGTGAAGATGATAATGGCGGTACATTGCGTCGACAGCAGAGGCACATCATATAACTATGGTCCTGCCCACAAGATGCAGAAGACATTCACTCCCATTCCTGGCCTGTACATTGAACTTCCCCAAAATGTCTTCCTGCTATGAAGTGTTCCCCAGTCAAGACCTTCCCTACCCAATCCAAAGCCGGTTGCCGGTGATCTCTGACATAGACGGCCTGTCCAACTTCCGCGACGTCGGGGGTTATCCTGTGGCAGGAGGAGGGTCCATCAAGAAGGGACTTCTCTTCCGCTCATCCAATCTCCAAGATGTCCCCAAAGTCGGGGCGGAAAAGCTAAGGACCCGCCATGGGATCCATGCCATATTTGACCTGCGCTCCGGGATTGAGGTCCCTCCACCAAACCGCCATCTATCCGCTATCCCGATCACACACGCTCCAGCGCTCTCTGACCTGAATGATGATCGGATACTCGACTATCTGGAAAGCCTCGCCACGGACGATACGTCCACCGTGACCGCAGAGCTCTACCTTTGGATCTGCGCCATGTCAACAGCAGCTTTCCGCGCCGTCTTCACGTATTTGCGGGATAACCCACAATGCCCCATCCTGATCCATTGTGAGCTCGGCAAATACCGAACCGGAATTTGCATGGCCATCATCCTTCTCATGCTGGGGTTTTCCGATCAACACATCATCCGAGACTATCAGCTCTCTCAGGACGGTATCAAGTCCATCATTCCTGAGAGGCGGCTGAAGTTATTGCAGTTGCCGCTCCTGGTCGATTCGGCAGTCCCGCCAGTCGCACTTGACAGGCATTTCTTGGCTTCCCCCGACACCATGCGGAAGTTTTTGATGCGCTTCAGGCAGACTTATGGAAGTGGTCAAGGCTATCTGTTGTCCATTGGCTTTAGTAGCGACGACTGCGATATCATTAGGCAGAATCTTATCACAAGCCCTACATTGAGTTGGCTGAATCAGCTGTGACAGATGTGTTAATAATTGATCAAGCATTTCCGGCGTCCTGAAATAGTGTTATCCAGAATACTCATCGTTTCCGGGCCATGGAATGGTCAGCATAATGACGCGATGCTGTTTATTTCAGAGAATCAGTCCGTTGACAGGGATGTCTCCATCCAAGTCAAACCACCGTTCGTGTTCTGTATCTCCCACAACGTATGAAAACCGAGCCTGGCGTTGGTCAGGGGCAACCGTCACCAACATGCGCCGCATGGCCGGTGTCGGATTCTCCAATGCTGTTCCTTTCCCGTGTACGTTGAGCTTGTTCATTGTCTCTAGTTTCATTGTCTCAACAGCCATTTGCACACATAGATTTGAATCCCACGGCCCCTCACGGTGGGGCCAAGCACTAAGTGCTTCAATGGCCTGCCAGCGTACATTGTAATCGCGACAGCCGGTTGCCACAAACAATAGAGGCGGGATGATACCCATGTCCAGGCAGACGCTCGGTCGCTCTGGGAACGTGCGCATGATTGCATCCACTAGGGATAAGATTTTCTCAAACTCGGGAGTGTATTGGTCAAGCACGGGCTCATTTCCGTCCAATAGGCAGGTCTGGAGGGCAAGGGCTACTGTCCGCTGATGTAGGTAGATTACGTCTGCTCCTCTTTGCTCTTTCGGGTTCAAGTGAAGGTGTGTTTGATTGCGAAAGGTGTTGAATGCTTGGGCAAATTCCTCCACC
The DNA here is from genome assembly GCF_003184845.1 of Aspergillus ibericus CBS 121593. Taxonomy (NCBI): domain Eukaryota; kingdom Fungi; phylum Ascomycota; class Eurotiomycetes; order Eurotiales; family Aspergillaceae; genus Aspergillus; species Aspergillus ibericus. The sequence continues at coordinate 883,219 of NW_020292103.1, read as the reverse complement.
CGCATACAAAGACTGAGTTGATTCATATATCTCGTTTCATAATCAGAGATGATCTGAATATGCGTAGAGTTCCAGGACAGGCTAGTAAATTCAAGCACTGCACCCATTAGACGATCAAAAACCTGACGTGCCTCTGCGAGGGTTCGAAAGACCGGATATTCTCCTTTCCGAGGCAGAGGGTGGTCCTGCTCATGGATACGTAAAAGTGGTCCTCCTACGTCGAACTGGGCAGACTGGACATCCAAATGCGCGAATGCCTCGACGAGAGACTGCTCCACTGTTGGTTTGGAGGCTGCTGTGGGCTCAAGCTGTTTGTGGGCACCCAGTTCTTTCAAAATCTGAAGACCAGCACGAAGGTGATTGAAGGCACTGTCATATTGACCACGCAGCAATTCCGAGATCACATAAAGTAAACAACAAAGCAAGGTGGCTTCCCGCAAGCGGGGGTCCTGCGATGCCGGTCGCGCGTGAAGCAAGGCAAAAGACCGCGCGGCCTGCTCCAAAGCGAATCGATGCCAGGTACTCCCCAAGTTCTCCCTGGAGAGCGGCATGCCTCTCTTCTCGGAATCCTGGTGAATGGCACTCAGTGCCACGACTGCATGATAAACAGCGGGCTCTGCATGACTCATCTGAAGCACCAGTTTCTGCCATAGCGACGAGTCGAACCATCCGACGAATGTGGGAATTGTACGATGCTGAAAGTGAGAGAACGATCGTTGCTCATCAGTGTTCCTCACCCACTGCAGCCCGTTTGCGAGTGCCATGGGTAATGCAGTTTCCACCCGCAGTGTCTTTCTCCGTCCCTCGCGGGGCAGCCGGTGGAGGTCATATCCATCGCAGGTTCGGCCTGTGGATGTGCAGTTGGTGCAGGCACCTGGAGATTCGTCGCATTTCTTATGACGGGCTCTGAAAAGACCGAGGTTGTGTTAGTAGGCGTTCTTGTGCTGCTTACTTGCCAGGGTGGACTCACCGACAAGTCCGACAGCCGGTCTTGGACCTCCTACCGCCGGCTCTCCTCCGGACGAGGGCCGAGCTTGTGTCCGAGCCGGAGGAGTCCGGGGTACAGGGGCTCGTAGAGTGGGGGTCCAGTCGGCGCATCGGTTTCAGCATATCCAGGGATCAGTAGATAGTACTTAGTACTTAGTAGAGGATGGAAGGGGCCTGAGTGGCAGACCGCAAGGCTGGCAGGCGATAAGCGGGAGGTCCGACCGCCCCCACGTGGCCGACGCCTGAGGTCCCAGGCACCAGTCTCTCTACCACTTTTGTACATTCATACATGCTGTTCATCTCTGCATCATTCAGGACATACTTCATGCTCAATAAAAGCTATTCTGTTTGTCAATACCTGTTCTGGTGGGCAACTGACAACTTCGTCTATCTTCATGGATACCTATCATATACTTCCCATGTGCCTCCCGATATATATCCATGGTGAGTGTGACAGAGTATCGTTCAACTCGCCAGCACCTGATCACTTTTAGCATTTGTTGACTAGCAACAGGAGATCAAAGCCGTAATGCCAGACTTCGAATATGATCCACGCCATGGCCAACAACACGAGTGAAGCAACAGTTGATGACTGGAATGACATCACTCAACCCGTATCTCCGGATGTCCGGATCTCCGACGGCTTCATCCGCGATCAACTGCCGTGGGTCTCGGCGGCTGTGCTCCGGAGGCCGCGGGCGAGGTTCAGGATCCTGTCGTGTTATCTGATCTTGATGTGATCCTCGTGATGCCAGATCGCTATGATGGACCACTGCAGGGCCTATCGCCATTTGAACGTTGTGACTCATGAGTAACATATGACATTCGCGGAAGAACTTGGTTTCCACGGTGTAGTAATTGTGAAGGCAAGAGACATCCTTCAAAAGCAGCATACACAGCAATGCTGCAACACGTCTCAGCTCTATTGAGTCCAAGTCCATCAGATAACGCCACTGCCACCCGGATCCGACCCGGGTGGAGGCCTCGGAGACCATGCGGCGTTGTTCTAAGACACTCCGAGGTGAAATCCGCGCTCGGAGATACCAGACCAGGCAGTCCGGGGGATCAGATAAGGAATTTGCCGAGCCCCCTGGCCAATCTTTTCCCACCTCGCCCCGGGGCTAATGCTTCTCCCGCCCATATAAGACCGGGCTGTCGCTCCGGTCATGGATCGATCATGTTCCTGGCTTCAACGCGACTGCCATCGTGGATTTTCTTTCTGATTTGCACCGTGACTATTGCATTGATTTTATCATCCATTGGAACAAGTCCACTAGAAAATCGCCAAGCGCAATCTAACGAAATGGCTGCTACGCTGAAGAATGTGATTGTGGTGGGCGGTTCATACGTAGGAAAGGTAATTGCACATTTAAATATCACTTCTTCATGGGAACCATGACTTACATGCATTCCAGGGAGCGGCGCAAGAGATTGCACGGATCCTTCCCAGCACACATAGAGTAAGCCAACCCAACACATACTAAGGTTGTGGCGTCTTCCAACGATACTAACCCACGACAGGTTCTCTTGATCGAACCCCACAGCCACTTCCACCACCTATTCGCATTTGTACGTCAATGCGCTACCTATTCTATCGACGAGAGACCAAACTAACGTCCACTGCAGCCCCGCTATGCCATCCTCTCTGGTCACGAACAGAAAGCCTTCATTCCTTACACCCGCCTCTTCTCCGCCGTACCCAACTCCACACAGCACGCAGTCGTCCAAGCGCGCGTCCTATCCGTCCAACCGCATCACGTCAACCTCGACCGTGACTGGCAGGGACAGAAGCAAATCCCATTCGAGTATCTCGTCGTCGCGACGGGCACGCGCCTCGCCGAACCCGCCGCCATGAAGGACGAGGACAAGCCTTCCTCCGTGCTCTATCTCCAGAAGCACCAAGCGGACGTCAAGAAAGCCAAGTCCGTCGTAATCGTGGGCGGTGGAGCTGTGGGCGTGCAAATGGCCACCGACATGAAGGAGCTCTACCCGGAGAAGGAAATCACCGTGGTCCAGTCGCGCGACAAACTGATGCCCCAATTCCACCACGGCCTGCACGAACTGGTCAAGAAGCGCTTCGAAGAGCTCGGCATCAAGTAAGCCCACCCCTCCTCCCCCCTCCCCACCAAAATCACCACACCCTAACCCCCACTAGCCTTATCACCGGCACACGCATCGTGGTCCCCGAAACCGGCTTCCCCAACAACGGCACCCCCTTCACCGTGCACCTCAACAACGGCACCTCCCTGACCACCGACTTCGTCATCCTCGCCACGGGCCAAAAGCCCAACAACGACCTCATCCAAGACCTCCCCCCATCCTCCACCGACTCCCTCATCAACCCCGACAACGGGTTCATTCGTATCCGCCCGACCCTCCAATTCCAAGACGCCAAGTACCCGAACCTATTTGCTCTCGGCGACATCGCCGATACCGGATTACGCAAGGCCGCCCGCCCAGGTGGCGGCCAGGCCGCGGCCGTGGCGAAGAATATCCAAGCCATGATTGAGGGGAGGAAGCCGGAGGATGTCTTTCCGCCGTTTCCGATGGCAATTCATATTACGTTGGGATTGGTGAGTTTCTTCAACCTAAACTGTGTCCGGGATAGGTATTAATATGTGGCTGTGGTGCAGAAATACAACATCGTCTTCCGGAACCCGAACCCAGCGGAGGGCCAGGATGAGCCGGTGATTAAAGAATCATGGGAGTAAGTCTTCATCTTTTATTGTGTAGTATTTGAACCCTGGCTAATGCATCGCACAGCTCGCAAGAAGACATGGGCATCGACAGATGGTGGGATCGGATGGGATTCCCGGAGAATGGCGCACCGCAGTACCATTTGTGAGCGGATTTGTTTGTGATACCACTTTGAGTGTTTAGCTAGGTTGAATAGACATTTCAATGTTTTAGATTTTGAATTGAGTAAATCTGATTCGCATAACCAGGATCAAGTAGGATAGTACTTTCGAAAAGCAGAATCAATTCAGTATCACTCCTGGAAGTCTAATATTGTATCGTAAAGATGATTCACTCCCCACATTGAACAAAATAGACAAACAATTGAAACCAGCAATTGACCCGAATCTCACTTTTGACCCATTAACCCAACGAAAACAGAATACCCAAGCAAATCCACAAATCTCATCATCTATTCATGATGAGGGTGAGGATGATGTGGCTCCTTATAACAGGCCGGGACATTCTGCTGATAATCACACGCCTGGATAACAGGGTTAAAGGCTGTGCCAGCCCCGCACTTCTTGCGAGCGGGTTCAACGCCCGGAAGGCACTGGTAGAAGTAATGGCAGTCGGTGGAATCAGCCCAGGCCACGCTGGTGTCGCAAGAGTGAGCGGCGGCGGTGTTGAGAAGGAGGGAGGTGAGGAAGATGGTAAGGGCTTGGTAGGTGAACTGCATTGTGGTTGATGGTCGAGACTCTGGAGGGTGTTAGGTGTGGTGTTAGGAGAGGGGTGGGAGACGTACTGGTTTGGATGGAAAAATGATTTCAAGGGGTCTCTTTCAGGTTGGGATTGCTTGCTGTGACTGCGTTGTGATCTTGTTCCTGGAGAAGAGCTAGGGACTGGCTAAGAGGACGAATTTATACCTCGAAGGTCTGATGTCTCGAGCCTGCGTGCCGTAAGAACGTACACGGAATGGGAGACCCTGTGAAAGGGGTAGACATCCTACAATCTTGGGCGAGACCTAGATGACTGACCACGGCTTGTCCTGTCATACGCGGTCCATTTAAGGAATGATGCGTGTACCTGAGGCCCATCTTTCAGAAGATGTCGCTCAATGGGGTCTGGACTGAGGTTCGATAGTTGTCGGGCGTACTCCGTATCAATGATTGTGTACCACGATGAGCTTGTCACCGCACCCGTCTGAGTTCAAAGCTAAGCTTCGAACTAGCTCTACATGTTATCGTGAAGATCGACAGGGATAAAACCGTGGGTCCACTGGCGTGTCCCCTTGCTCCAGACCCACAAGCATGGCCGCCGCGGCACGGGGATGGCGAGGGGCTTGCATTTTCGGATTCTTCGTCCTATAGGGGTAGAGTACTGATGACAGTTCCTTATTTGAACGGCAGTGACGCGTTGGAAAATAGAACCCTGGTCTGCGCTATGCCATGAAACGTCAATACACCGCAGCCATCAGAGTAGAAGAGCACTGAGTGACAGTACTGTATAGGAGACAGTGACCCCGGAGGATCAAAAAGAATGCCATTGAGTATTCGTACGCGCGCAGAAGGAGACTCCGTACGGGAGTACAGAGTACAAACAGGTAGTGTGATCTTGTCCCTCAAGGGTCTAGTTCCGCTCCAGGGGAAGAGGGTCCGTAGCCAACGAGGGAGGTCGGTTATGCCCGAGCTATGACCAGCCTCCGGAAAAGTCCATGGCTAGAATTGAGAAGCTTCCAGTAGAGGTAGATGAAGAACTCAGGAATGAGAGACGGCGCGGCAGCCCGGAGGAATCTTCATGGCGGAGATTGTGGAGATCGGGACCTGCTTCCGGAAAGCCACCCCCACGAAAAGCCACCGCCTACTTATTGCCAGACATACTCGGCGAAGGGCAAAGCGGTAGGAGCGATTTGCTGTTGACGGCTGGCTCTCCCAAGACCACCACAGGATCGAACCTTGACAATATGCTGAATCTATTCATCGTGAAAACTGCCTGGTACTGTTGACTGCAGTTGCAGACTGTATCTCTGCAGCCAAAGCCCTCAATGTCCCTGTGTGTTACGTTTCGACTGGCGCTCTACTATGACGGGTGCCTCGGTAACAATCTACTAGTATTGAAGATCTGCTGCGACTTGGGGATGCAAGGCAGGTAGGTAGGGACCTTGGCAGCAAATTAGGTACGATCGTGTCTCATTAGATACGCTGCTAATCTGCACAGCATCACCATACTAACTATCATCCCCCTCAAGTCTTCTTCTTCCCATCGAGCAGGGCCGGGAGGTCATTGGGAGTGGCCTTTCCTTCGAGAATATCTGACACGAAGTTAGTATGAGGGGACTGAGAGAGACGAGGGGTTGCTCACCATGAACCGCAACGAACAATGGAAACTGCTTCAGCTGGTCATGCTTCGCTAGAAAGTCATAGACCGCATATGCTGTGGACGTTCCTTGTAATTTCTGTCCGTTGAGCTCCTTTTCTTCAATTTCATTGACGCTGACCCCTTGTTCCACCGCATGGCAGGCCGACCGGAAGTTCCGCCCGCCACTACACGAGGAGATCACATCCGCCAGACCAGCGCTCTCTTCCGTAAAAGTCCGCTCATCCACGGACTTTGGAAACCATGTCCGACCGAAGTTGACCATCTCCAAAATGCCAACGCGCATGATTGCTGCCTTGGCGTTCTCGCCCCAGCCCTTGCCTGCGACGAATCCCGACGCCAACGCCACGATGTTCTTCAACGCACCACCCAAGGCAACCCCGGCAACGTCGCGAACATGGCGAACATGGAAGTACGGGCGGGCGAACAGACTTTCGAATAGCTCGGCATCGACATGGGGTAGGTCTTGCGGGACCGGCTCCAGCTTGACATGTGTGGGTTTGGTCTTGTGCTGTCGCTGTTCATCCACCTTGATCAAATTGTCCTTGGGCGAACCATTCCGCTGCTTCAGGTCCATCGGAGGAGTATCGTAGCCAATGGTGGTCTCGCAGAATTTCTCCGCGGCCACCTCCGGGGCGATGTTGGCGCCCGACAAGGCACCGCAGTAGATACCCAGTCGCTCCATGATGAGTTCGGAGTGCAAGGTCACGGTTCCGTCCGACACATCGACGCCCTTGATGCAGGAGATGCCCCGAGCATAGGGGAGATGGTGGCCCACGATACCATCGAGGGTCTTGCCAATGAATTGATGGGGGAGGTTGAAGACGAGCAAGGTGGCGTCCTTGACGGCCGATTGCAGGTCTGGGTCGGCCACGACATTGTCGGGGAGGGCAATATCGGGCAGGTACCTGACGTTCTCGTGAACCTCGTTGATGACCTCGGTTAATTTGCGCTTCTGGCCGCCCAGCTTGCTGTGGTGTTTGGACGACTCGGGGACCTCGATTTCCTCTTCGAACACCCACATGCGTACCTCTGGCTCGAAGAGGTCGGAATGTTCCCTCGTATTCTCTGCAATGATCTTGGAGATGGTGGAGCCCCTGCGGTCGAAACACCGTTAGCAAACCACGTGGGTGTGACGCGGGAGTGATCGCGCATACCAATTACCGGAGCCGACCACGGTGACCTTGTGCTTTCGCGTGTAGTCGGGCATATTGAGAGGAGTAAAATTGATGCCAACAAGTCAAAGGGATTGTGCAGGGCAACTGCTGCGAAGGTGCCCCTTCCTTTGCGGTTTATAGTTGGACCAGGTAGGGTTCTGGCGGCCCGGGACTGATGTGAGACGGACGTCATCGCCCTCGTCACAGCTCTTCCTCCCTTGTTCCATCCTGGATCCCATCAAACCTAGCTCACAGGGCAACCCAATCATATTCATCGCTGGGGACAGGGTTTCCCCGAGCTCCTCCAGCTGTCCTTGCCTGTTACTGCTTTTGATGACTGGTGCACATCCATGGTTGGCCACGGATGCGTCCGGCCGTACCGAGACCACCGGCATGAGGTCATCCCGTTCCCTAGAAGGAATTGAACTGGTCGGATGCCAATAGAGACCACGGAGTATTCATGAATCGATGACACCCATGGCACGAAATGGGGAAGTTCGATCACTCCTGGGTGGCGGCCTCAGGCTCACCAGGTCAGCTGCGGAAATTTGTGGTGCCGCGGAAAGGCGCCGGAACCACCCCAAAACCTCTGCGCAATTGCACGGAGAGGGATCGACCTCAGCTGATGCATTGATCGTCGATGAGTGCATGTCATTGCTTATTCCTTCTTCGCCCCTCACTCCTCTCTTGCCTTCTGGTCCCATCGACCATCTCCCTGTGGCTGCCTGGCTATCTCTGGCCCTCTGCGCGTTCCGAAATGATCGTTTATCCATTATCCATTCGAATCTTGTCCGACCATTTCTCTTATCTAAGCTTAAGCGGCTTAAGCACCCTATTGGGGCGCGACCGACCGAAGGAAGCCTGCGACAGGCCACCGCGCAAGTTGAGGGCCTCCACTCGCCTAGTCTCCGCCACGTTGAGGGCCAATCTCAGCTCGGCTCTTCCACCTTCCTCACGCCTCTTGACCACCGTTCCATGGCTGGCCCAGGGACCGGTCGTGGCTAAATGCCTGAGCGGCGGCGCCTGTCGAATCAACGCACGCCTTCGGATTCACCGTGGGGGGCATCCACTTCCGCTCCCATCACCAACCGTGTTTTGATTTTCTTCCCCCGATGTTCTGCCCTAGCTTGTGTCACCTGCGCACTTTGCACTTTGCAGGTATTCGGCACGAGCCCGAGCGACTTGGCACTCGTGGGGTCGAATTAATTCTGCGTGGCTGCTGCTCGATTGCGCCATCGCCCCCTTACCTGATGCGGAGAGGCCGAGGCGTCACTGGTCCATTCACGACTGTATAACTACAGCCTGGCTCGCCCTCCAGTTCCATCATGGTTCGTTTCCCCCATGCCGCTTGTCACCCCATCCGCCCCTGATCGCTAAACCCAGGCACCTCACCATGGGCCTGTCCTCGATCCTTCGCCGGAAGCGGGATGCACCGCCGTCCGAGGATGGCGACGTGTCGCCCGGGGCCACCTCAACCGGCTACCAGGAGGACAAGACGCCGCCCTCCGTATCCAAGGCCGCATCCGTGACGGAGCAGTCTGCGGACGATCTGGAGAGGAGCCAAAAGACCGACAAACCGGATGTCATCGAAACGGCGGCGGAAGAAGATCCCGAGATCGCCGCGCTACCCATCGAGGTGCGCCAGTTGGTCAGTCTGACCGACGACCCCGAAATGCTGACCATCACCTTTCGGTATTACGTCCTCTGTATCCTCTCCGTCGTGCCCGGTGCCTTCTTGTCCATGATGAGCCACTTCCGTACCACGGAGGCCCCCTACTCCGTCTTCTTCGTGCAGATCGCGTGCCACTACGCCGGTCACTTCCTGGCGCGAGCCCTTCCGGCCTGGGTGATTCGAGTCCCTTTCACGAGCTGGTCCTTTAGCCTGAACCCGGGACCGTGGAGCATTAAAGAGCACGTTCTAGTCACCCTGACGGCGGCGTCCGGAGCGACCTACAACCTGGGCTATACCCCGATCGCAATGGCGGAACTCTATTATGGCGAGAGGGTCAACCCCGCCGTGGCCATCTTCTTCATGTTTGCAATCGTCTGGATTGGATACGCGTTCGCAGCCCTGGCTCGCCAACTCCTCCTGTACGACCCCAACTTCATTTGGCCCCAGGCTCTCATGCAGACGACCTTGTTCGAGACGTTCCGGAAACAGGACCGATCGGCCCCTCTCGCCCGCCGGCAGATGAAGCTTTTCTTTTTGTGCTTTCTCGGCATGACCCTCTGGCAGTTCTTGCCCGAATATGTCTTCCCGTTCACCTCCTCTCTGGCGTTCCTGTGCTGGGTCGCGCCCCGTAACCCGGTGGCCAATTTCATCGGGTCTGGGCTGGGTGGAATGGGGTTGTTGAACCTGTCGCTCGACTGGTCAAACATCAATTGGAACGGCTCCTCCATCCTCCTGACCCCATGGTGGACCCAGGTGGTCTTGTTCTTGGCCTTTGCGTTCAACTGTTGGGTCCTCCTTCCGGCTGCGAAGTGGGGAAACCTGGGGTCGTATAAGCACGGTCTGATGTCGAATTCCCTGCTCACGGTGAACGGAACGAAGTACCCAACCCTCGATGTCGTCACCTCCGACTATCAGCTGAATGAAACCGCCTACGCGGAGTACGGACCCATGTACATGGGTCTGCAGAATCTCTGGGCGACCTTCTTCGACTACGCCAAAGTGACGGCCGCAATTACGTGGATCTTGACCTTTGGCTTTGTGCAGATTCGAACCAATTTGATGAAGGTTATCCGGTCTCGGGGCAAGAACTCGCAGGCCAGTGGGCAAGGCATCAACCACCAGTACCACGATCGTCTGAACGTTCTCCAGCGGAGTTACAAGGAAATCCCGCTCTGGTGGTACGTGGCGCTTTTCATGGCTGGGTTCCTGGTCCTCATCATCACGATTGCCTGTGGCTACCTGTGGATCCCGATTTGGACGTTGTTTGTCGCGCTGGCGAGCGCCGCCGTCTTGGTGGTCCCGTTTGGCTTTCTGTACGCGATTTCGAACTACCAGCTGGCGGTGGGATCCTTCAACGAGCTGGTGTATGGCTACATGGTGGAAACCCCCGCCGGCAAAAGCCACCGGCATCCCTGTGGCCCCTCTACCTACGGGTCGATCGCCGGTGATGCCTGGTATCGCGCCCAGTACATGCTGCAGGACCAGAAGATCGGTCACTACATGCATATTCCGCCCCGCACCGTCTTTTTCTCCCAGGTGTTTGGCACCATCCTCGGTATCCCGGTGAACTACGCCGTGATCCGGTGGGTGTTGAATACGAAGGGCGACTACCTGTCCGGGAAGAAGACGGATCCGCTCAACCAGTGGTCTGGGCAGTCGTTGAAGTCGTCCAACACCCTTGGTGTCCAGTACGCGGTCCTCGGACCGAGCCGGCTGTTCCAGGAGGCAGAAATGCGGCCTCTCCCGTATGCATTCCTGGTGGGGGCGGTCCTCCCTCCAATCTTGTACATTGCGCACCGCACTCTGCCGCGCTGGCTGCGCATCGACCTGTGGAATGTCAGCATCTTCTTCTCGGGCCTGTCGGTCTTCTACGGTAATATCAGCACGGGCTACACGTCAGCGTTCATCGGCGGGTATGTGGTCATGTACTGGGCCTACCGGCACCGATTCGAGGTGTGGAAGCGGTACAGCTACATGGTGGCCGCGGCGTTCGATGCGGGCTTCAACTTGAACATGCTGTTGATCTTCCTGTTCTTTGGGTCGGGGAAGCAAATCTCGATGCCGAATTGGTGGGGTAATAACGCGGATTCGGTGGAACGGTGCTTTGCCTTGGACTGATCGATGCCAGGCGGCGCGATCATAGGCGGATCGCTGCGTTCAGGCCGTCCCTTGACCAGGCGGCTGCTTTTTCTGTATTCTTAATTGCGTGGACCCGGGTCGAGGATGATGCTGTACCGTGTCCTCGACTTCATGATAGACGAATAGTAGTAATGATATCCCTTCTCTCACTTGGTTGTGCCGAAAGACAAACTACACACCGGGCCTTCTGCCGATCTCGCTCGACATGCCCTCCTCGGGAGGTGCCGCGAGAGTGTGGTCAATGATGCCGTGGCTGAAACTCTGCCGGGCTCCGCCACCCCGCGACTCGACCAGCGGCCGGCGTTGCCTCTACTTAAAAGGAGACCGGGGTGGGTTCTCGGCCTCCTGTCGACTTTCCACGAGATCCACCTGACACAGAGGAATAAGCATGCCCGTGTCTTGGGGACTTTGGCGTCCGTTCCTCGCCCCTCAGCATGGAGGGGGCTCGAGTTGTTCCGGTTGGGAACGCGGCGGCGGAATACGACCTGGCGCATCCATGGTTGCGCAGCACCAACCAGGTGCTGGCGGCGGTGGGCATGGCGGTATGCACCGGTCTCCTCATCATGCGCATCTACACGAAAATCCATATCATGCGGAAGTTCTGGTGGGATGATGGTATGTTTGTTTTGTTCGAGCCCGGGCGTGATGCCGGCGTGCGTTGGGGACTCACCCAGTTGGCAGTTTGTTTGATCCTCGCATGGGTAGGGTTGGCCTCGATGCCCTCGTTTGGTCACCACGTGCACTCACATCTTCAAACTCCAATCAGGCCTTCTCGGTGGGGACGCAGGCTATCATTCTCTGTATGTCCGGAGTCTCCCCCATCCGGTGGAAGCCGAGCTGACCGAGCCTGCAGATGGGTATAACTATGCCGGCTATGGCGTCCACATGTGGAATCTGACGGTCCCTGTCCTCGAGCTCTATGCCAAGGTAGATCGACATTGTTTCTTGTTGCTGAATCTGAGTCCCTGAGAGTAGCCACCTCCCTCTAGACCATCCTCGCCGGCACCATCATCTACCTCCCCGCCTTGGCCACGGCCAAGTTTGCCCTCCTCATGCTCTACTACCGACTGATGAGCATGCTACGCGTCTGGAGACGCATCATCTACGTTGTCGCCTTTATCATTGCAGGATACTCCCTCGCCATCACCCTGTCTTTGATCTTCGCCTGCAACCCCATTGCCAAGAACTGGGATGTGACCATCACCCATGGCCACTGCATCGACCGGACGGGATTCTATCTCGCCACCGCCATCACCAACACCGTCAGCGATATCATCTTGGTCCTAATTCCCATTCCCGTGGTCTTCCGGCTCCGACTGCCCCTGGTCCAGAAGCTTGGGATCAGCTGCATGTTTGGGATCGGCTGTCTGTAGGTATTCCCTGGATCTCACCCCATGACGCGGCCACCCAGGAGCTGCACGAGTCCGTTTTAGAGACAGGTACTGGACTTACCTCGTTGCAGAACCATTATCACCAGTATCCTCCGATTGGTGACCCTGATGCCTCTGGTCACATCCAAAGACCAATCCTACAAGATCGCGGTGGCCATTATCTTCGTGTGAGCCTGCCACTCCCCCGGATGCACCGGATGATCTCACGCTGACGAGGAATAGCATCGTGGAGGCCAACTTCATCATCATCTGCGGCTGTCTCCCGTATTTCAAGCAGTTCCTCCGGTTCCATGCGCCGCGATGGATCGGCGACTCCCGCGCCAGCGCCAGCAGTCAGACCCGGCAGCCGGAGTCTTTGCACTCTACGCCGTCCAGCAAGCGACGAAAGCCTGGGCTGAGCGTGCTGCAGGACGATATTGAACGCGCCCTCAGCCAACCGGAAGAGGCCCATTGTGCCTGTGTGCTGGGAGGACGACATGCCAGTGGCGATGCATTGCACGAGTTGATCCGGGGGTGAGGTAGTATGATTCCTTGCTTTGTTGGACGTCAAGTCACTTGCGGATGACATTGTGAGGAGCGGTAATTACAGTGCCAGGATCCCCAGGTTTCCCCTGCGGTTGTTTGAGACCGAAAGAATGTATCGTCTTATGAATACACGTGTCCCCTCCCCATCACTAACCATCACATCACTCCCAGAGACTTGATTCAGCAATCATGCGAGCATCCCTCTTATCTCCAGAATGCATACCATCCATCAAGTACAAACCGGACTGGCCGTGGGCTTGGACACGGCGTTGGTCGGATTGGTCTGGGAACAACCATCCGCCAAACCCAGCAAGTAATCATCCTCGGCGGCCTTGTACGCCGCGCCGCAGTTGGGATCGCTGGATATCATCAGCCCCCGGACTCAATCATACCACAGCGAACATTGGTTCCACTCACCTGGCACCCCCACTGGCATCATTGAAATAGGAGCACATGTCATGCGAGAAACAATCCTGGGTGTAGACGTTCCCCAGCGCGACCCCAGTACATCCGGTCCCGCAGCGGCCGTTGCACGAGTAACTGTTCCCGATGAGTGATTAGCAGGGGTCGGTTCTTCGGATTGCGCATGAAGGAATGGGGGGGGGGGCCACATACTCGCCCTCCCCGTCGCTGTTCTCGCCGTAGTTGCTGCCGACCACGCCGACGTACGAGCAGGTCTGGCCGGCGCTGTTGGTCCAGCTGGCGGTGGCGGTGGCGCCGACTTTGAGGCAGGTCACGCTGCGCTTGTTGAGGGTCTGAGAGGGGTGTGCGGTGATGGTGGTGGCCAGGAGGAGGGAGGCGAGCAGAGTGGACAGGAGCGCCATGTTGTGGTTGACTGGCCTTGATCTGGATGGATGGGATGGGTGGTGCATGCTGGATGGTGGTGAAGCGCTGGGAGGATGCGGGATATAAAGTGGTGCGGACCATGCCATGTACCAAGTTACTCCAGTGCTCTGGAGCGGGTGACTCGGTACCCAGTACTACTTCCTACTTACTATCGACATACTAGTATACCACTCTCCGCCATCCCGGGAGATCCCAAACCACCAATGGCAGGCCCCGGAAACAAGCAGTAGATTAACCCCGTCCGGCGAAAGATCCGAGTCGAGCAGGGCTCCGCACCGCTGTCATCTGCAGCATCTGCAAGGGCTCGGAACTCTGCTCGGCGATTCCCCAGTGAAGGGAGCTGATAGGGGCCCAGGACCTCCAGTTGATCCACTGGCGGATGGCATCAGGCCTTCTAAAATGACGACTTCTGCAGGACTGGCATGCGTGGTGGGGAGGATAGGAACACGCAATACATAGTAGGGTTCCGGCAACAAGAGCCGATGCTAGTACCGTAGCTATATGAAGCCGTTTTGTTTGAGTCAGGATTACTCTGTAAAGGGGCGGAGATGTGCAGGTCTGACCCGGTAGATAGATGCACGACAGATGGATGCCTGATGCTTCCCAGGCAGGGGCATTCGACACCTGAACCGTCAGGAACGAACCCTTCTAGTCTAAACCCGATGGGGACGCCTGGCTGGCTCCCATCATCCCGAAGCTCCCTTTGACCGTTCGCATCCCCCTGACCATCAACGGAGATGAGCTTGGGACAACCAGAAAGGGGCTCTCTGCTCCATATGCTTGGTTGAAAGATAATTCATCACTGCAGAAGAATCATCCGTCACATTTAGGATGAAACCACCCGTCGAGCGCGTGTCGTCGCGTCTCAGAGGCGGGTTCTGGCCTGCTCAGCCTCTCGCATTGGCTTGAAGGCTTGCACCAGCTCTCTCTGACCTGAGGCAATGCCCCCCATGGATGGCATCTACACCGGCCTCGTGGGGTTCCTTTTGTTGGCTCGAAGGAGCCCCCGTTGGAGGCCTTCTTTCGCACCGACGTCACCATCATGTGACTCTATCGGCTTACCTAATGGCTATCCCCCGCCGCCAAACCGTCCCTCCAGATCTCACCAGAGAGAGCAGTTATTCCCCTCAATTACTGCATAGCGATTGTTGAATCCTTTCTCTATCATAGATTTTGCTAGTTGGCCCTGTCTGTCATTTATACCGCACTAGTGAGTCTTCATCTACCCCCCCCCACCCTCCGGTGATTCCCATGCTCAGTCGCTCTGATCCTGACTCGCCTGCCTTCCCTCAGGACCGTACAATATGGCTCCCCCTCAGATCTGCGTGATCGGCTCCCTGAACATCGACTTTGTTACCTACACCCCGCGTTGCCCTGATGCCGGCGAGACGTTAACAGCCTCCTCCCTCGCTATCAGTGCCGGAGGCAAGGGTGCCAACCAGGCCGTCGCATGCGGTCGCGCCTCCTTTGCTTCTAAAGACACCCAGAATGTATCCGTCTCCATGATCGGAGCGGTTGGTGCGGATGACCCCTACTATGCAGCTCTTCTGCGGCCAACACTGGAGGGCTCCGGTGTCAGCACAACGGGTATCAAGCAGATGAAAGACAACCAGACGGGCTCGGCCACCATCATCGTGGATGAAGGCGCAGGAGGGGAAAATCGCATCCTGTTCGTCCCCGGTGCCAACTATACAGGCATGGACAATGCCGAGGCTGTTCTCGCCACTACCCGGGATATTCATCTCGAGCAGGGCGTGGTCGTGATGCAGGGCGAGATCCCGAGGGCAACCACACTGGGGCTGATGCAGCACTTCAATGACCCGGCCTGCCGCTCTCACCTCATCTTTAACCCCGCCCCGGTCTTTACGGAAGGTATCCCACTTTCGGCACTGGCAGGTACCAGTGTGCTGGCCATGAACGAAACCGAGGCCGTGCTCATGACGAAGACGGTCCAGGAGTTCCTGACCCTTCCACAACAGACCCAGGACCTGAAACCCGAGGAACTTGCCCCGCTCTTCCACAAACACGCCCAGGTGCAGATTGTACTGATCACGCTTGGCGCCAAGGGTGCCTATTACTCCACCATCACCGGCAAACAGGGCTTCGTCCCTAGCGCAGCGGTCGAGAAGGTGGTGGACACTACCGCCGCTGGAGACACCTTTGTCGGTTACTTTGCCGCTGCTTTGGCCGAATTCGTCGCCACGGGTGCTCCGCTGGCCGGCTTCGATGCTCAGATCGATACTGCCGTTCAGAAGGCTAATGTGGCCGCTGCAGGGTGTGTGCAGAGAAAGGGTGCGATGCAGAGCATTCCATTCGCCTATGAGATTTGAGTGACGGCTGCTCGTATGATTATATCGTTACAAATGATGAACAGCGGCCGGTCATCCTCCTGCCAGAGATGGTAGAGTCCGCTTCGGAGCTTCTCAGCGAAGCCAGACGGCAATGCAATTGATTCGCACCAAAGTCCGGCAGAAATCAATGTAGCGCTCTGCGGCATAACTTGAAATCCGGAGGCGTCAATGTTCAGCCTGACCAGGACCTAATACTCGTATATATGCAGTCGACCTCGGTAGCAGCAGTAGTACTTACGCTACTATATGAAGCTACAAGCATATCACACTTGGTGCCAAGCCATGGCAAAGTCATGGTGATGTACAAATGGTAATATGACATTATTTACGTATGTGATTAATGTAATGGAGAGCATCTTGCGCGATGTGCAATTCCACCCCTCTTGTTTCCTACTCTTCAGCAGTTTTCACATCCTCAGTCGTGTGAATGGGAGCTACACTGTTGGTGTCCTCATAGTTCGCTTCATCCGTCATGAACTCATCGTTGTTCAGGTGATTGAAACGGAACCAGAATAGAATGGTCTGGAGGCCAAGGGCAACGGCGGGAGCACCCCAGATCCAGATCAGATCCGGGTCCTCCGTGACCGGCAGGAGGATCTCTCCCAGCGCACTGGAGAGCGCAGTCATAAAGAGGAAGATGGCCATGACCAGACCTCTCATACTGGCCGGGGACCGGGCATAGGCAAGTTCGTACGCCGTAACGTTACAGAAGATTTCCGAGAGCGCACCCAAGATGGTGTTGGGCAGCTGCCACCAGATGCTGATGGGGCTGACCTCGGCACAGGAGGAGGCATAGTACCCACACGGCGAGGTGTTGTATACGCGCCACTGGATGAGGGCACCACACATACCGGACAGCGCGGCCAGGGTGAAGCCGAACGTGATGCGAGTGATGCGCTTGAACGGAATGTTGTACCGGTTGAGCAAGGGATAGATGAAATAATCCACGATCGGCACCGCGACAATGATGGTCAGGGCGTTGAAGTTGCTGAGCAGATCGTTGGGGGCGCCATTGGTCGTCATCGACGCACCCTGGTTCGTCGACACGGACCCGATACCGCCGTCGTTGAGGTTGTAAATGGGGAAGTAGAAGAAGATTTCCGTTGCAACTGTTGCCCGAGTCAGCAGAGGTTCTATCATGTGCCCTGGGACGTGACTAACCGAGAGTTCGGCGCACGTCGTCCACCAGCTTGTCGGTCCAATCGACGTGAATTCCCTTGGCCGCCAACACACTCGGTTTAGCCGCGTCGAAAAAGTTCTTGCGCCAGACCTGCCACTTGTTTTCCCGCAGAGCGGTCACGGTGATCTTGATCGCCTTGGCCAGGTCGGAATTGCCACTCGGGGGCTTCTTGTACGTCTTCTTATAGACGGCTGCCAGCACCACGGGCAAGATGAAATAAATAATTCCGGCCAACAAGAACGCCAACCAGTAACCGACATACTTTTCGGCATATGTGGTGGCCAGCATGTAGAAGGCGCCGACGTTGATGATCCCGTAGAAGATGAGCATGGTCCGCGTGGCGGTCAATTCCGGGTCCACGATCACCTTCTCCCCGGTCTTCAGCACCTTGGTGTATGGCTTCTGATGGCGGTGTTGATCCAGGACCGTGGGTGCAATGTTGGGCTTGAAGACACCGGCACCAAAGGCCAACATCAGCAGACCGATGATGAACGGTGGCGCCGCATGCGCTGTCCCAGCCTGCAGCACGGAGGGAATGGCGCCAATGATCTGAATGATGTGGGCAATACCACAGATGGCGACTCCCACACAAATGGCTTTGTACCGTCCGATGTGGACATCGGCCCACCTGAAGCGGTCAGCAAGATACAACTATCAGCCGGGCATCATCCGTCTTACCATCCTCCGAAAATGGGAATGACATAGGCAAGGAACTGGAACAACAGGACCAATCCATCACTGGCTTGGAGGCCCATGCCCAGGGCACCGGCAGTCTCCTGCGACCCGCGCGGAGGCGCACCCGCACCATTACCTCCTATGACCGAGGGGTTAGCACGGCAACAAACAGCGATGGACTGGTCTGGGGGTACCTTTGGGCAGTGCAAATTCAATAAAGTTGGAGAAGACCGTCTGAGCACCGTAGTAGGATGCTCGTTCGGCGAATTCGACCAGACACAGAGAGTATGAGACGATGGGGAGATTGGCCGGGACCTTGCGAAGGGTGGCGACTTCGTCCTGGGTGGGCGGCGGATACTCTTCGTTCTCCAGCGCTCGGGCGTCGACTTCGTAGGCGTTCTTCTCGGGATCGGACTTGCTATGGACCTGGACCACCTCCTCGGTCACATGGCCGGGGATGATGGCATCGTCGATGCGAGTTTCGTCGGCTGAACAATGGGTCAGCCCTTGGCTGGGAGAATGCAAGGTAGGGGGGGGAGGAGGTGGGAAACCTACACATCTTGTCTTTGAGGCGTAGTGCGCCAAGCGGAATTGCTGAGGACGGACGATCACGGTCACTGTCGATCTCAGTATCGCAGCGGCACGCCATTCTTTTATAAACCGTTACGCCGGCTGCACGCAGGTTCGGCGGACCTCCGACGGGGTCCAGGCATTGGCCAACGGTGCCCCAGAGAGGGCATTGCAAGGGCGAACCCCTCGCCGGACATATCGTGCAATGCAACCCTGGTCGTTGCTATCGTTTGGCCAGTGACCAGCTGAAGGTTGCCATGCACTAGCCGGGTTAGCAGCATGTTTAGCAACTGGCCCGTCCCACTCGCGGCTGCTGATTCGAACCCGGGCCCGATGATAACGATTTCGCAGCCCTTGCGCCATCGCGGCCCACCAACCACAGCGCGTCCGGAAGATGAAAGACGCATGCAAGTGTATGGGGTCATATGGGGTCAAGATAGTCCGCAATGATGCCATTCGCTTGGCTCCTCGCAGCTCCGATCAAACTCAAAGGCACGAGTTCCCCACCCTCGACCGGACCGCATCCCTGCTCATGCATCGGGTGACCTTATCACTCCCGGTCGGTGGCCATGGCCAGGATATCAATCTTTGTACTCCGTATCCCCTGACGGCTCCTGGGAGATTATCTTCCACCTTGCATGAGTGCTCTTGGCGGAGTAGCAGCTGAAAGTTGGGATCATACGGCAACACGGCACTGGATTGCAGCAAATGGACTGTCAGATTTTCCACACCACTGCCTGCCCATCTCGGTGTTAAGATGGCCTCTCCCATCTGAGTGCGAGCGGTGGCGAATAATGCCAAGGCAACGCTGGTGAAGGAGGGCAATCCTCCGTCTTCCTCCTGGCCAGGCCTGCTCTAGCCTAAGAATTTTGGAGCCTGAGGGAACGATCAACCAACGTCTATCACCAATCGCGATAACGGCGGAGCGGAGAGTAATTTCCTAGCCAAAGCTAATAACGCGTTAGCCTTTGGTCAGCCATTCTAGCTATGAGTGGTGGGCCTGACCCGCCGTGCATCGCTGAGGCCGCTGCCAAGGGCTGGCTAGAAGCTTAGCGTGACCGGCATCCTTTGACTGGCCTTATCTCGGGGCCGACCGATAGCCAAGTCTGGCTGCTTTCATACTGGCGCTCTGACAGGCGTTCGTGGTGCAGGGGAGCCACCCAACACGGCAAAGGTTTTGTCCCGGCCCTCTCATTGCCCTGTTCGTCAACAGGCTTTCCTCCAAGGAGGCAGCACCTCCGATGGAAGTTTCTGCGCGGGTGCCGTTGTGGCCCTATCGGATATAGCCTTATCAGACACACGCTGGATCTTGATCCCTGGTTCATGGCAAACTGCGGGCCTTCCAGAACTGATCTGTGGAGTACCTCGCTACAAGTGGGCTTCTTATGTCTCCCCATTGTCGAGGGTGGGACGCAACCGGAGGAATAACAAGCACGCAATTTTATTCCTGCTCAACCAGCACACTTCCTGGGCCGTGCATTATGTCTTCTCGGTGCACCATGACGTGCTGGAATCTAAGACAATCACGCACCACGCACAAACAACCCAGTGGGTCTTTATTATGCCACGATTTCGCCAAGACCGTCCAATTTCCATGTACATAATTTCTCAAAAGGAGCTAATGCCCGGAAGGCCGTCGGCAGTGACACGAGGTCGAACAGTCCCCTGCATGGTGCATGCCACCTGCTTTCTTTGAAGTCTTCATCCCAGTTCGGTCTGCGGCTTTCGGCATGGCTGTTTGGACCACTGGTATACCCTACGAGCCCTAGCTCGCAGTTCGGCCCGCGGAAGGGAGGTGAATCTAAACAACCTCTCTCTGGCGAGCTTTATCGACCGAACAATATTCAGCGAACGCCTACTGTTGCGCGTATCACTCCTACGGAGACCCGATCGAGGAAGAAACTAGGGATCACAAGTTCCAATTTTCATTTGCAAGTCGCGTCATTCTACTCTAGGCGAGCTTCTGGGCGATGAGTTTCTTCAGGTCGGCTGGTGTCAGTTCTTTGATGCCAAGCAGCTCATTATCCGTCACATCATAGGCCGCACCATAAGTGTCCCCAGCGAGCGCGGTGCCTTTCATCAATTTCATGACGGCCAATAGACTGAAGTCACCCGCACGAAGATCTTCCACACCCTCCTGCAGAAGCACGCTGGTTTGCACGTGGCTAGTCCTCCAATCGATGTCGGGCCTCCGCTCCTTCGCGTATTCCAGCGCCTGGTTTTGAGTCAAGATGGCCTGGGATGTATGTAGGACTTTGTTCTTCGTGGCGTCAAAGTTCTGTAGGATGGCAGCGACCGCTCTTCCCACCATAGACAAGGAAGTCGCACTGAGCCGATTATCGCCCTCGTCGAGCAGGGTCGCGGTGTGGTTCTGAAAGTCCAGGAAAATCGGAGCGTCCCACAAGGCATCCAGGAAGGCGCCACATGCCAGCACAGACCAGGACAACTCTCCGGTCGCTGCCTTCTCCTGCAGATACTTCCGAATCCGGGACACGGGGCTGTAGATGGGAAGATGTTCGAGCGTGGGGTTGGTGGTAACGGCGCCGAACTCCGAAGGGATAAACCGCTTGACTCCTGCGGCAGTGGCGGCGTCGATGAGAAGGGTTTGATTCTCGATGGCTGCATTACCCACCGTGGATACGACAGCATCAATGCCTTGCAGGGCGGCGGTCAACGACTCGAATCGAAGTCGACGGGAAACCGAGCCCGATTTATATTCTGATTCCGCCAGAGCTCCTCCAAAGTCTTCTGATCACATTCCCAACGGCCACCATCCCTCCGCGCGAGATTTACTCGACATACACCCAATCCATCCATCCGTGGTTCCCAATTCTCTCCCACACATTACAGGATGGGCCCCCGGCATCGTGGCATGAGGCACCCCTGGATGAGACGCTCCTCGGCCTCTGCATGAGTTTGCTTTGTACGTCCCCGTCTCCCTCGTCAGACGGGACGCCACTCAAGTGCCAGTCCGCGTACCTCCAGACTAAGGGCTGGATGGCTGTGATCGAAGGGCTCGGGATCATCTCGCTCCCGATCGTCCAAGCGAGGACGTTGATCACCTTATTCGAAGTGGCACATGGCTTCTACCCGGCAGCTTACCTCTCGATTGGGACGACTGTCCGAGCCGCCGAGGCGCTGACACCGGCCCCGAGCTTAGGTGCTTCGCCCTCGACTGCCGATGAGGCCGAGCGAAACGAGGTCGTGCTGCTCTGGGGTGCCATCCGTGTTCTGGACAGGTGCACCTCCCCATGCAGCCACAATGGCCCGCTCGACCGACCCAGTTTAGATACATCACCGTCCGTTCGGGCCCTCGTCCCTCGCTTACTCGCTCGCTCCCTCAGGTCGTCCATGATTCGAACCCAACGGTCAGGGTCCCCAGCCTCGAGGAGAACCGAAGCAGCCCTCTCTCGCAATTCTCCCGTATGGTCGACGCGTCCGCACTCCTGGATAGCATCCACAACGTACTCCACAACCCCACTTCCGAACAGGCGTTCAACGTGGAAGAAATGCAGCTTTTTGTGGAGACATTACATAGTCTCCGCACGCTCCTTGTCGAAGAGATTGACGAGGCGGACGCGATCTACTCCGGTGCGCTGGATCTTTGTCACACGTGAGTAGTACATCTTCCCATCTCTGGTTCGACACTGATGTGACCCAGTGGCCTCCTTCTCGTCTACGAGAACGGCACCACCGGTCTGATCACGGACGGACAAATTTTAACCTGCCACGTCCATGCCACGTTGTCTCTGTCCTCGCTTCTCACGACTATCACGGACACCGTCTCCCCTTTGGTCACGGGGATTGAACCCGTCGACCTCGACCGCCTGCCGCCGTTCATTATGTATCTTGTGTACAAAGCTGCGAGGATTGTGACCGAGCGGTTCCGGCTGGAGAGTGACTCGCGGGAGGCGGTGCGCAAATTGCGCATTCTTCGGGGATTCCTGGAACTGGGGAGCGCCAGGTGGTTATGTTGTCGTACGTGGTCCCAGATCTGACCCGGATGGTGTTGGCTAATGGCGTGACTAGGACGTTATCTGGACCTTCTCAACGAGGATACTACCCCGCGTATCTTGAAAGCTGTAGCAGCGGACCAGTAAGCCGCTTTACTCTCTATCTTGCTCGAGCGATCGAAACCGTTGAAGGGCCAAAGGTTCGGGGCGGGTCGACGCTAGGAGGTATCTACTTGGAGGCTCGCTTCTGTACGCTGTCGCGGCAATAAACCGGATGTGACGGATGCTCGCCATGCGAGGGTCGACGAAGTGTATTGTGCCGAGTATCCAGTGTAGACCCGCGCGGACTAATCAAATGCGGGAACGGTGCGGAGTTGGCCGCTGTCAGGGGCTGTCTCGACTTGACACTCGGAGAGGCGGTGGTACTTCCAGGGGAAATGGCAGTTGAACAGCTCGCAATTCTATTCAATCACGTACTATGTACAAACCCAGTGGGTCTTTTTTTTATGTCACGATTTCGCCCGACGTCAAATCCATATGTACCTGCCTCGGCAGTGCCCGAGGTCGAGCCGTATCTCATACATGCTCAGCTACCTCAGCTGTCCAGCCCCGGGCAGTTCTCGCTGGTGATGTCGGTGATGTCGGTGTAGGGCGACGGATCCGTCCAGATCAGATCGAACCTATGTGTCCATTAGCGTCAAGAGTTCTGCCTTCCGCCATCGCATCTCTTGATGTAATCCAACGGACCATTCGAGGGAAAGGGGTCAGGGCATACCGGTCCGACGGGTAGGTGGGCGCATTATCGTCTCCCAGCTTCTCGACGATGCTGGTCAACTCGCCGTGCTCCCAGCAGATCAAGATGTTACCGCTGCCGGTGTAGTTCTTGACCAATTTCTTGACACACTTGGCATCGGTCTTGGTGCAGGACGTGTCGACGGTCAGTCCCAGCTCCTCGGCGAGGGGGAGGACGGTCTCATAGGGGCGGTCCCGCTTGCCATCTAATGTGGTCAATATCTGACAGTTGCTTGGCAGGGTGACTGCGGACGTACCGGACTTGGGCTGTTCGGCAATAATATATCCGATGTCATAGTCGGAATCCGGGCCGAAGACCTGCGT
Organism: Aspergillus ibericus CBS 121593; assembly: GCF_003184845.1. Lineage (NCBI taxonomy): Eukaryota > Fungi > Ascomycota > Eurotiomycetes > Eurotiales > Aspergillaceae > Aspergillus > Aspergillus ibericus. The sequence continues at coordinate 859,605 of NW_020292103.1, read as the reverse complement.
CAGGCACTCGGCGCGCTCAAAGCCGACCGAGCTGAGGCCGGTGCTGCCGTTGCTGGGCTTTTCGCCGTGACGGATCAAATACACCGTCGGGTCGGCAAGCGCGAGCGCCGCAGTGGCCAAAAGGCCCAACGAAAGGGACAGCTTGGAGTACATTGAGATGGAAGGATCGGATGGGCGTGGTCAGGGGTAGCGTCTGAGGACCCGGCGAGGCCGTCCTTATATAGTCGCCCCCCCCCCCC